>NC_069500.1:12262491-12332491 GCF_027579735.1 Bombina bombina
AGTCTCATATTCACAAGGTTTAAGATGATCTTATTTCTGGAGAATTTTGTTTAAGTAATAAGTGTGCATCCCAGTGTACCACCAATTCACAGAGCACTAGACACAGTCTATGTGTAGCATTCTAATGTATAACTATAACACTATCACTAGTGTAAGCGGCTTTAAATGAATTAATTATCAGGCTACTTGTATGTGCAGCCATATACTAATAACAAAGACCAGTCCTATACGATCACATACTCACAAAATTCAAGATAATCTCAATTATGAGGAGTTTTGTTTAAGTAATAAGTGTGCATCCCAGTGTATCGCCAATTTACTGACAACTAGACACAGTCAATGTGTGGCATTCTAATATGTAACTATAACACTATCACCAAAGAAGGCGGCTTTAAATGAATTCACTATCAGGCTACTAGTGTGTTCGACATAATCAAATATATAAAGATGTAATAATGACAAATGGGTGTGTTGTTATGATACCATATACAACTCTAATAGTGACATATGTTATTACCGGTAATATCCAACTCACACATATGTCCTTATTTCATAAAGCTGCACCCACTGATGTCATTATATATCGGACCTCACTAGAAAGATTGGTTCAAATTCTAAAGAAACATAAACCCTATGTTATACTAACATATAGGATATAAGGATTACTGGAAAGCGGCTAAGTCTACGTTCATATTAAGACCAAGTAGATATAGTGTCTGAAGTTTATGAATCCAGTAAGTCTCTCTTTGTCTTAATCTAAAGAACCAATTATATAAGTCAGACTTCGGAATATGTTCAATTGGTGTAATTTTGAAGTAATCTATTCTACCATTTTGTTTAAAGTGCCAATGTCTGGGCACACTATCGCCTTGATTTAGAGTTTTGTCTGTAAAGACCCGCAGTGCTAACGCTGCTTTTTACTCCAGCGTACCCTTAAGACAACGCTGGTATTTAGAGTTGTCTGAGGGGCTGTGTTAGGCTCAGAAAAGGGAGCGTTGAGCATAATTTCCCTTCCCTTCAACTCTCAATACCAGCGTTGCCTACGGTAGCGGTAAGCTGGAAAAACGTGCTCGTGAACGATATCCCCATAGGATACAATGGGGCTGAGCTGGCTGGAAAAAAACCTAACACCTGCAAAATAGCAGCGTTCAACTACTAGCGCAGCCCCATTGTTTCCTATGGGGAAACACTCTCTAAGTCTGCACCTAACACCCTAACATGAACCCCGAGACTAAACACCCCTAACCTTACACTTATTAACCCCTAATCTGCCGCCCCCGCTATCGCTGACACTTGCATTATACTATTAACCCCTAATCTGCCGCTCCGGACACCACCCCAACCTAAATTATAGCTATGAACCCCTAATCTGCTGCCCCTAACACCGCCGACACCTATATTATATTTATTAACCCCTAATCTGCCCCCCCCCAACGTCGCCGCTACCTTACTTACACTTATAAACCCCTAATCTGCCGACCGGACTTCGCCGCCACTATAATAAATGTATTAACCCCTAAACCACCGCACTCCCGCCTCGCAAACACTATAATAAATTTTATTAACCCCTAATCTGCCCTCCCTAACATCGCCGCCACCTACCTACAATTATTAACCCCTAATCTCCCGCCCGCAACGTCGCTGCTACTATAATACATTTATTAACCCCTAAACCGAAGTCTAAGCCTAACCCTAACACCCCCTAACTTAAATATAATTTAAATTAAACAAAATAATATTCCTATAATTAAATAAATTATTCCTATTTAAAACTAAATACCTATAAAATAAACCCTAAGATAGCTACAATATAACTAATAGTTACATTGTAGCTATTTTAGGATTTATATTTATTTTACAGGCAACTTTGTATTTATTTTAACTAGGTACAATAGCTATTAAATAGTTAATAACTATTTAATAGCTACCTAGTTAAAATAACTACAAAATTACCTGTAAAATAAATCCTAACCTAAGTAACAAATACACCTAACACTGCACTATCATTAAATTAATTAAATAAATTAACTACAATTAGCTAAACTAAAATACAATTAAATAAACTAATCTATAATACAAAAATAACAAACACTAAATTACAAAAATAAAAAAAAATTGCAAGAAGTTTAAACTAATTACACCTAATCTAACTAAGCCCCCTAATAAAATAAAAAATCCCCCCAAAATAAAAAAATGCCCTACCCTATTCTAAATTACAAAAGTAATCAGCTCTTTTACCAGCCTTTAAAAGGGCTTTTTGCGGGGCATTGCCCCAAAGTAATCAGCTCTTTTACCTGTAAAAAAAAATACAACCCCCCACATTAAAACCCACCACCCACATACCCCTACTCTAACACCCAAACCCCCCTTAAAAAAACCTAACGCTAACCCCCTGAAGATCATCCTATCTTGAGTCGTCTTCACCCAACCGGGCCGAAATCTTCATCCAAGGTGCGCAAAGGAGGTCCTTCATCCGGTAGAAGTCTTCATCCAGGCGGCCTCTTCAATCTTCATCCATCCAGAGCAGAGCGGAGCCATCTTCAAAGGAGCTGACGCGGAGCCATCCTCTTCAACCGACGACTGAAGCCTTCAGACTCACCAGAAACAGCAGTTATGAAGCAGCGGTCTTAAGACCGCTGCTCCATAACCTGTCCGCCTGCTCTAAAGAGACGGACAGAGATCGCCGCAATTCAACCCGATCAAGTACGATCGAGTTGATTGACACCCCTGCTAGATTGGAGGGGGCGGTGTCACACCAGCAGCTCATAAGAGCTGCTGGTGCAATGCTGAATGCGGAAAGCGTATTGCTCTCCACCTTCAGGGTGGTCTGTCGGACATGATCCGCAATATTGGATCATGTCCGACAGGCCTTTGTTAAATAGGCCCCTATATGTGTTAGTAAGGTGAATTGTCTGTAATAACCATCTGTACAATACTAAACAGAAGTCAATCCTGTAGAAAGGAATAGGAAGGCGCCACATAGGGTAATATCGTCAAACTAAGAGGCGAAAACAATAAGACAAATGGAAACTTACAAACGAGGAGGCACTTCAGAATGCCAAGTATTGCAGGCCGGGACCTTTTCGTCGCCCGACAGACAGAACCACCAGTGAACACCAACAGGTCACGAGGGGATGTAGGGCCAGTCCGGGATGCACAGGAACCAACACCTCCAAAACAAGGCTCCAATCGTCAGTGCCCGTAAGAGGGGTGTGTTGAGGTGGATCAATGACGTCACCCAAAAGCCACTCGCTTCCCTCTGCAAGCAGGCAGTGTATCGAAGGGTGAAATAAAGTCCAAAAAACAACAGCAGGGATATAAAAGCTTGTTACAGTTTATTAAAATATATAAAAAGCATCAGCAAAAGCACACTCAATCCCTGCTATATTACTACCTCCCTCTCACCAATCAGAATACACCAATCAGTATACTCCCATATTGAAACAATTGATGTGATAGAGAATGATATCTTAACCCTTAATGTCGGTGAACAATTACAGACATTATATACAATATGATATATAAAAAACATTAAAATATTTGATCTAGGGGGGCGTGTCCAGGCAGCGGCAATGAGCGGTCGCAAATCTGAAGTCTGCTGATGCTAGGGAGAGAATCCGCCGATTATCTGCCGACTGATATCCCATCCCCTGCAGAATTTGATAAACCCTGACAATAGAGTCTGAGCAGAGCTGGGTGATATATTTTTTATCTTATTGTTGTTGAAGCAACATTAGCAGTTTTGGACTGGACTGTGGACGCTCAAGGCGGAGGCCTACCTGTCTACCCCCCCCCCGGTATCCCGGGGTAAAGCAGTATTTACTACGCTACTGCAATACTATTGCATCTCTGTGGATCATGGAGGAGAACCTCCTTTTACAAGTGCAGGCACTATTTGCTGAATTTGAGCTCCAGATGCACTGTAGATTTGACCGGCTCATTAAAATTGTGGGCAAGGAGGAGGAACGGGCTGAGACGCTATTTCCGGGCTCCAACATAGTGGGCTTCAAGGGAGTGAGGGCTACACTCACAAAGGGGCCAATAAAGCAGAGGGCAGCAATCCTTATATGGAGGAGATACCAGCAGGAGGACAGAAGTGTGCCACTAACGAGACGCTGCATAGGATTAGTAACTGTGCTGGGAAGGATCCCCAGCCCAGCGCCTGCACGCCAGAGGTTATTTTGGGCTTACCAGCAGCCGTTTCCCTGCTTGCCGAGTCAGATCCCGCATTGCATGGGGACAGAGCATTGGTGGCTATGGTCGAGCAGCTATACCCTGGACCGTTGCGGGAGAGTGAGACGGGGCTGGAGGATGTAACACATTTGCCGCATGACCGGGACACTGTCTCACTTGGGATACCCGCCAGGAGGCTAAGAAGGTACTTGGATATTGTGTGGGTAGCGCATGGAAGCACGGCCACCTATGTTTTGGGTAACTCTCAGAGCTGTGACTGTGCTGCGCTGTGGAGCCTGGGAGATACTTTCATACTCAGAGGGTTTTTTTTTAGTCTCCCTGGAGCGATCTGGAGTGGGATAATCTGAACACTAAGAAATGTGCTTCCGGGTGAGATCTTCACATGCCAACTAGCGCCCTGCTCTCCATTGTTTTAGGCTGATTTACAAAGTTGGAGGTTATTGTTTATATTAATGCCACTGTTTCACTGAATTTAATTAGCAGCCCATAGAACTGCTCACATGTTGGGACATTCATCACAAATGTAAGCAGCATTCCATAATATGTTTATATCCCTAGATATCTATATATGCTGATCTTGTGCAGATAATATTGTGTTTCTATTATGAGGATGTCAAGATATGCTCTAATGTATATTTAAGTCATTGAAACCATAAATGAGGACCTAAGGTGGGAATGACAAGTGACATTAGTGACTACAGCACTTGTTTTAATTATTTGCATGTAATTATCCTCAGATATCATAAGAATGCCTCCCTAGATATTATAACATTTAGTCTCTACATAAACCCTTGCAAAGTACTCACTCTGTGACGGGGGGCCTCCCTGAGCTGTGGTCTAATTAAGTGTGACCTTCTAAATTTGCACCCCTCTTGATGAGGTTTAGCTTTAGCTGGGTGTTTATGCCCTATAGATCTTCTCAGGGTTTTCTAATTTACTGTCTGCGGCCGAGACAGTTCACATAATATATTTAGTCTGTCATATATTTCCTGGTAATCCGTGGAGGCCCTACGTAGAGCTGTATCCTACCTATGCTATCTTATTATGTACTGCACTATGCATATTTAGAATATTACACTTTTTACTTATTAGTTATGTTATAGACACATGAAGACCTATGTTTTTTCCTTTAGAGTTAGGGAGCGAAATCTAGGTCTCAGGACTACCATTTGCCATGTTATGCTGTGTCTATGTTAGCATATTATTAAGTAAAAGAGGTTTGTTGTGTAGTTTGCATCTTAAATTTTTGCTTTCTGTTATTGAGCCATAAATGGCATTGCATTTTGCAATATTAATGTGTTGGTCTTAGGGGGCCTGTCAAATATTTAGATACCTTAGAGGTCCAAGAGTGGCCAGCCTAGAATATATAGACAGGCCTGCACGTACTAGATGTATTGATTTGTACTCTGATATGCTGATGTGCAGGCAACTGCTTAGGCCCTTCTTGTTTTACTTAGACATGCCATTTATCCTGTACTGTGCAAACTTGATGTCACCTGTTGTTGTAAACCTCAATAAAAATTATTTGAAAAAAAATAAATATATTTGATCTATGCAAAGATTAAAATACAATTGATCACAAAATCGTAGACTATATACTAGATACATCGAACAGTCCTATACAGTCTCATATTCACAAGGTTTAAGATGATCTTATTTCTGGAGAATTTTGTTTAAGTAATAAGTGTGCATCCCAGTGTACCACCAATTCACAGAGCACTAGACACAGTCTATGTGTAGCATTCTAATGTATAACTATAACACTATCACTAGTGTAAGCGGCTTTAAATGAATTAATTATCAGGCTACTTGTATGTGCAGCCATATACTAATAACAAAGACCAGTCCTATACGATCACATACTCACAAAATTCAAGATAATCTCAATTATGAGGAGTTTTGTTTAAGTAATAAGTGTGCATCCCAGTGTATCGCCAATTTACTGACAACTAGACACAGTCAATGTGTGGCGTCCCTTCAATTCCGATTGGCTGATAGGATTCTATCAGCCAATCGGAATTAAGGTAGGAAAAATCTGATTGGCTGATGCAATCAGCCAATCAGATTGAAGTTCAATCCGATTGGCTGATCCAATCAGCCAATCGTATTGAGCTTGCATTCTATTGGCTGTTCCAATCAGCCAATAGAATGCGAGCTCAAAACGATTGGCTGATTGCATCAATTGAAGGGACGCCATCTTGGATGACGTCCCTTAAAGGAACATTCATTCGTCGTTCAGTTGTCGGTTGAAGAGGATGGCTCCGCGTCGGCTCCTTTGAAGATGGCTCCGCTCCACTTTGGATGGATGAAGATTGAAGACGCCGCCTGGATGATGACTTCTACTGGATGAAGGACCTCCTCTGCGCACCTTGGATGAAGATTTCGGCCCGGTTGGGCGAAGACGACTCAAGGTAAGATGATCTTCAGGGGGTTAGCGTTAGGTTAAGGGGAGTTTTGGTGGGTTAGAGTAGGGGTATGTGGGTGGTGGGTTTTAATGTTGGGCGGGTTGTATAAATAAAAGAGCTGATTACTTTGGGGCAATGCCCCGCAAAAGGCCCTTTTAAGGGCTGGTAAAAGAGCTGATTACTTTTGTAATTTAAAATAGGGTAGGGCATTTTTTTATTTTGCGGGGATTTTTTATTTTATTAGAGGGCTTAGATTAGGTGTAATTAGTTTAAAATTCTTGTATTTTTTTTTATTTTTTGTAATTTAGTGTTTGTTTTTTTGTATTATAGATTAGTTTATTTAATTGTATTTTAGTTTAGCAAATTGTAGTTAATTTATTTAATTAATTTAATGATAGTTTAGTGTATTTGTTACTTAGGTTAGCATTTATTTTACAGGTAATATTCTAGTTATTTTAACTAGGTAGCTATTAAATAGTTATTAACTATTTAATAGCTATTGTACCTAGTTAAAATAAATACAAAGTTGCCTGTAAAATAAATATAAATCCTAAAATAGCTACAATGTAACTATTAGTTATATTGTAGCTATATTAGGGTTTATTTTACAGGTAAGTATTTAGTTTTATATAGGATTAATTTATTTAATTATAGGAATATTATTTTGTTTAATTTAAATTATATTTAAGTTAGGGCGGTGTTAGGGTTAGGGTTAGACTTCGGTTTAGGGGTTAATAACTTTATTATAGTAGCAGCGACGTTGCGGGCGGGAGATTAGGGGTTAATAATTGTAGGTAGGTGGCGGCGATGTTAGGGAGGGCAGATTAGGGGTTAATAAAATTTATTATAGTGTTTGCGAGGTAGGAGTGCAGCGGTTTAGGGGTTAATAGATTTATTATAGTGGCGCGAGGTCCGGTCGGCAGATTAGGGGTTAATAAGTGTAGGTAAGGTAGCGGCGACATGGGGGGGGGCAGTTTTGGGGGTAATAAATATAATATAGGTGTCGGCGATGTTAGGGGCAGCAGATTAGGGGTTCATAGCTATAATGTAGGTGGCAGCGATGTCCGGTCGGCAGATTAGGGGTTAAAATTTTTTATTAGAGTGTTGGTGATGTGGGGGTGGCTCGGATTAGGGGTACATAGGTAGTTTATGGGTGTTAGTGTACTTTATAGCACAGTAGTTAAGAGCTTTATGTTCCGGCATTAGCCCATAAAGCTCTTAACTACTGACTTTTTTTGGCGGTAGGATTCTTGTCGGTAGAGGGTCTACCGCTCACTTGTTCCAAGACTCCAAATACCAGCTTTAGGCATATCCCATAGAAAAGATAGGATACGCAATTGACGTAAGGGGATCTGCAGTAGCCAGGAGTCGCGGAAAGGAAGTGAGCGGTAGACCCTTTCCTGCCTGACTCTAAATACCAGCGGGCGGTAAAAAGCAATGTTAGGACCCCTTAATGCTGCTTTTGACGGCTAACGCCAAACTATAAATCTAGCCGTATGTGTTTTAAAATTATTTTTAATATTGCGAAAATGTTCCGACCATCTTATGCTAAGGTGCCTACAGGTGCGCCTTATATACTGACACCCACAAAAACAGGACAAGAGATATATCACATACTGCTAGATTTAGAGTTTTGCGGCCAAAGGGGTGCGTTAGCTACGTGTGTTTTTTTCCCCCCACACCTTTTAAATAACGCTGGTATTGAGAGTTCTCTGAAGGGCTGCGTTAGGCTCCAAAAAGGGAGCGTACAGGCATATTTACCGCCACTTCAACTCTCAATACCAGCGTTGCTTACGGTAGCGGCTAGCTTGAAAAACGTGCTTGTGCACGATTCCCCCATAGGAAACAATGGGGCAGTTTGGGCTGAAAAAAAACCTAACACCTGCAAAAAAGCAGCGTTCAGCTCCTAACTCAGCCCCATTGTTTACTATGGGGAAACAGTTTCTAAGTCTGCACCTAACACTCTAACATGTACCCCGAGTCTAAACACCCCTAACCTTACACTTATTAACCCCTAATCTGCCGCCCCCGCTATCGCTGACCCCTGCATATTATTATTAACCCCTAATCTGCCGCTCCGGACACCGCCGCAAACTACATTATACCTAGGTACCCCTAATATGCTGCCCACAACATCGCCGACCCCTATATTATATTTATTAACCCCTAATCTGCCCCCCCCAACATCGCCGCTACCTTACCTACACTTATTAACCCCTAATCTGCCGACCGGACCTCGCTGCCACTATAATAAATATATTAACCCCTGAACCACCTCTCTCCCGCCTCGCAAACCCTATAATAAATTTTATTAACCCCTAATCTGCCCTCCCTAACATCTGCGACACCTAACTTCAAGTATTAACCCCTAATCTGCCGACCGGACCTCGCCGCTACTCTAATAAATGTATTAACCCCTAAAGCTAAGTCTAACCCTAACCCTAACACCCCCCTAAGTTAAATATAATTTTATTCTAAAGAAATAAATTAAATCTTATTAAAAAAATTAATCCTATTTAAAGCTAAATACTTACCTGTAAAATAAACCCTAATATAGCTACAATATAACTAATAATTACATTGTAGCTATTTTAGTATTTATATTTATTTTCCAGGCAACTTTGTATTTATTTTAACCAGGTACAATAGCTATTAAATAGTTATTTACTATTTAATAGCTACCTAGTTAAAATAATTACAAAATTACCTGTAAAATAAATCCTAACCTAAGTTACAATTAAACACTACACTATCAATAAATTAATTAACTAAACTACCTACAATTACCTACAATTAAATCAACTAAACTAAATTACAAAAAATAAAAAAGATTACAAGAATTTTAAACTAATTACACCTACTCTAAGCCCCCTAATAAAATAACAAAGCCCCCCAAAATAAAAAAATGCCCTACCCTAATCTAAAATAAAAAGTTAAGAGCTCTATTACCTTACCAGCCCTTAAAAGGGCTTTTTGCGGGGCATGCCCCAAAGAAATCAACTCTTTTGCCTGTAAAAAAAACATACAATACCCCCCCCAACATTACAACCCACCACCCACATACCCTTAATCTAACCCACCCAAACCCCCCTTAAAAAACCTAACACGAAGCCCCTGAAGATCTTCCTACCTTGTCTTCACCCAGCCGGGTACCATCCGATCCATCCAGAAGAGGGTCCGAAGTCTTCATTCTATCCGGCCAGAAGAGGTCCTCCAGAGGGTCGGAAATCTTCATCCAGGTGGCATCTTCTATCGTCTTCCATCCGGAGCGGAGCGGGTCCATCTTGAAGCAGCAGGCATGGATCCATCCTCTTCTAACGATGTCCTAACACCGAATGAAGGTTCCTTTAAGGGACGTCATCCAAAATGGCGTCCCTTGAATTCTGAATGGCTGATAGGATTCTATCAGCCAATCGGAATTAAGGTAGGAAAAACCTGATTGGCTGATTGAATCAGCCAATCAGATTTAAGTTCAATCGGATTGGCTGATCCAATCAGCCAACCAGATTGAGCTCGCATTCTATTGGCTGTTCCGATCAGCCAATAGAATGCGAGCTCAATCTGATTGGCTGATTGGATCAGCCAATCCGATTGAACTTGAATCTGATTGGCTGATTCAATCAGCCAATCAGATTTTTCCTATCGGAATTCGAGGGATTCGAGGGACGCCATCTTGGATGACGTCCCTTAAAGGAACCTTCATTCGGTGTTAGGACATCGTTAGAAGAGGATGGATCCGCGCTGGCTGCTTCAAGATGGACCCGCTCCGCTCCGGATGGAAGAAGATAGAAGATGCCGCCTGGATGAAGACTTCCGACCCTCTGGAGGACCTATTCTGACCGGATAGGATGAAGACTTCGGACCCTCTTCTGGACGGATCGGATGGTACCCGGCTGGGTGAAGACAAGGTAGGAAGATCTTCAGGGGCTTAGTGTTAGGTTTTTTAAGGGGGGTTTGGGTGGGTTAGATTAGAGGTATGTGGGTGGTGGGTTGTAATGTTGGGGGGGATATTGTATGTTTGTTTACAGGCAAAAGAGCGGATTTCTTTGGGGCATGCTGTTAACTTTTTACTTTAGATTAGGGTAGGGCATTTTTTTATTTTGGGGGGCTTTGTTATTTTATTAGGGGGCTTAGAGTATGTGTAATTAGTTTAAAATTCTTTTAATCTTTTTTATTTTTTGTAATTTAGTTTAGTTGATTTAATTGTAGGTAATTGTAGGTAGTTTAGTTAATTAATTTATTGATAGTGTAGTGTTAGGTTTAATTGTAACTTAGGTTAGGATTTATTTTACAGGTAATTTTGTAATCATTTTAACTAGGTAGCTAGTTAAATAACTATTTAATAGCTATTGTACCTGGTTAAAATAAATACAAAGTTGCCTGGAAAATAAATATAAATACTAAAATAGCTACAATGTAATTATTAGTTATATTGTAGCTATATTAGGGTTCATTTTACAGGTAAGTATTTAGCTTTAAATAGGATTAATTTTTTTAATAGGATTTAATTTATTTCGTTAGAATAAAATTATATTTAATTTAGGGAGGTGTTAGGGTTAGACTTAGCTTTAGGGGTTAATACATTTATTAGAGTAGCGGCAAGGTCCGGTTGGCAGATTAGGGGTTAATACTTGAAGTTAGGTGTCGCAGATGTTAAGGAGGGCAGATTAGGGGTTAATAAAATTTATTATAGGGTTTGCGAGGCGGTTTAGGGGTTAATACATTTATTATAGTGCCGGCGAGGTCCGGTCGGCAGATTAGGGGTTAATAAGTGTAGGTAAAGTAGCGGCGACAATGGGGGGGGGCAGATTAGGGGTTAATAAATATTATGTTGGTGTCGGCGGTGTTAGGGGCAGCAGATTAGGGGTACATAGGGATAATGTAGGTGGCGGCGGTGTCCGGTCGGCAGATTAGGGGTTAAAAAAATGTATTACAGTGGCGGCGATGTGGGGGGGGCCTCGGTTTAGGGGTACATAGGTAGTTTATGGGTGTTAGTGTACTTAAGAGCACAGTAGTTAAGAGCTTTATGAACCGGCGTTAGCCCATAAAGCTCTTAACTCCTGACTTTTTTCTATGGCTGGAGTCTTGTCGGTAGAGGCTCTACCGCTCACTTCAGCCAAGACTCTAAATACCGGAGTTAGGAGGATCCCATTGAAAAGATAGGATACGCAATTGGCGTAAGGGGATCTGCGGTATGGAAAAGTCGCGGCTGGAAAGTGAGCGTTAGACCCTTTCCTGGCTGACTCTAAATACCAGCGGGTGGTAAAAAGCAGAGTTAGGACCCCTTAACGCTGGTTTTGACGGCTAACGCAGAACTCTAAATCTAGACGTATATTTTTGTTTTTAACCACTTTGCATGGAGCCAAGACACTTTTAAATTTGGTGCCTTTTTGAATACCACTGTTGGTTTTGTTTCAATCAAACTCCCCAATATCAGGTCTTTAGTCAAAATGCTCCAATGTTTATTCAGGATTTGTTTTATCAAATTGTGGTTACAATTATATTGTGTAATAAACATAGATTGATTGGTTCTTCACATTATCTATAGTTTTTATTTTATTATGAAAGTATAAGTAATGCGATCTGATTATACCTACAGATATAAGATGCAGACACATGTATATGTACACAGTGTGATACAGTAATGAGATCTGATTATACTTACAGATATAAGATAAAGACACATGTATATGTACACAGTGTGATACAGTAATGAGATCTGATTATACCTACAGATATAAGATACAGACACATGTATATGTACACAGTGTGATAAAGTAATGAGATCTGATTATACCTACAGATATAAGATACAGACACATGTATATGTACACAATATGATACAGTAATGAGATCTGATTATACCTACAGACATAATATACAGACACATGTATATGTACAGTCTGATACAGTAATGAGATCTGATTATACCTACAGATATAAGATACAGACACATGTATATGTACACAGTGTGATACAGTAATGAGATCTGATTATACCTACAGATATAAGATAAAGACATGTATATGTACACAGTGTGATAAAGTAATGAGATCTGATTATACCTACAGATATAAGATACAGACACATGTATATGTACACAATGTGATACAGTAATGAGATCTGATTATACCTACAGATATAAGATACAGAAACATGTATATGTACACAATGTGATACAGTAATGAGATCTGATTATACCTACAGATATAAGATACAGACACATGTATATGTACACAGTGTGATACAGTAATGCAATCTGATTATACCTACAGATATAAGATAAAGACACATGTATATGTACACAGTGTGATACAGTAATGAGATCTGATTATACCTACAGATATAAGATACAGACACATGTATATGTACACAGTGTGATAAAGTAATGAGATCTGATTATACCTACAGATATAAGATACAGACACATGTATATGTACACAATGTGATACAGTAATGAGATCTGATTATACCTACAGATATAAGATACAGACACATGTATATGTACACAGTGTGATACAGTAATGAGATCTGATTATACCTACAGCTATAAGATACAGACACATGTATATGTACAGTGTGATACAGTAATGAGATCTGATTATACATACAGATATAAGATAAAGACCCATGTATATGTACACAGTGTGATACAGTAATTAGATCTGATTATACCTACAGATATAAGATACAGACACATGTATATGTACAGTGTGATACAGTAATGAGATCTGATTATACCTACAGACATAAGATACAGACACATGTATATGTACACAGTGTGATACAGTAATGAGATCTGATTATACCTACAGATATAAGATACAGACACATGTATATGTACACAATATGATACAGTAATGAGATCTGATTATACCTACAGATATAAGATACAGACACATGTATATGTACACAATGTGATACAGTAATGAGATCTGATTATACCTACAGATATAAGATACAGACACATGTATATGTACACAATTTGATAAAGTAATGAGATCTGATTATACCTACAGATATAAGATAAAGACACATGTATATGTACACAGTGTGATAAAGTAATGAGATCTGATTATACCTACAGATATAAGATACAGACACATGTATATGTACACAATGTGATACAGTAATGAGATCTGATTATACCTACAGATATAAGATACAGACACATGTATATGTACACAATGTGATACAGTAATGAGATCTGATTATGCCTACAGATATAAGATACAGACACATGTATACGTACACAATGTGATAAAGTAATGATATCTGATTATACCTACAGATATAAGATAAAGACACATGTATATGTACACAGTGTGATACAGTAATGATATCTGATTATACCTACAGATATAAGATACAGACACATGTATATGTACACAATGTGATACAGTAATGAGATCTGATTATACCTACAGATATAAGATAAAGACACATGTATATGTACACAGTGTGATACAGTAATGAGATCTGATTATACCTATAGATATAAGATAAAGACACATGTATATGTAAACAGTGTGATACAGTAATGAGATCTGATTATACCTACAGATATAAGATACAGACACATGTATATGTACACAATGTGATAAAGTAATGAGATCTGATTATACCTACAGATATAAGATAAAGACACATATATATGTACACAGTGTGATACAGTAATGATATCTGATTATACCTACAGATATAAGATAAAGACATGTATATGTACACAATGTGATACAGTAATGAGATCTGATTATACCTACAGATATAAGATAGACACATGTATATGTACACAATGTGATACAGTAATGATATCTGATTATACCTACAGATATAAGATAAAGACACATGTATATGTACAGAATGTAATAAAGTAATGAGATCTGATTATACCTATAGATATAAGATAAAGACACATGTATATGTACACAATGTGATACAGTAATGAGATCTGATTATACCTACAGATATAAGATAAAGACACATGTATATGTACACAATGTGATACAGTAATGAGATCTGATTATACCTACAGATATAAGATAGACACATGTATATGTACACAATGTGATACAGTAATGAGATCTGATTATACCTACAGATATAAGATACAGACACATGCATATGTACACAATGTGATACAGTAATGAGATCTGATTATACCTACAGATATAAGATACAGGCACATGTATATGTACACAGTGTGATAAAGTAATGAGATCTGATTATACCTACAGATATAAGATACAGACACATGTATATGTACACAATGTGATACAGTAATGAGATCTGATTATACCTACAGATATAAGATAAAGACACATGTATATGTACACAATGTGATACAGTAATGAGATCTGATTATACCTACAGATATCAGATAAAGACACATGTATATGTACACAATGTGATACAGTAATGAGATCTGATTATACCTACAGATATAAGATACAGACACATGTATATGTACACAGTGTGATAAAGTAATGAGATCTGATTATACATACAGATATAAGATAAAGACACATGTATATGTACACAGTGTGATACAGTAATGAGATCTGATTATACCTACAGATATAAGATACAGACACATGTATATGTACACAATGTGATAAAGTAATAAGATCTGATTATACCTACAGATATAAGATACAGACACATGTATATGTACACAGTGTGATACAGTAATGAGATCTGATTATACCTACAGATATAAGATACAGACATATGTATATGTACACAGTGTGATACAGTAATGACATCTGATTATACCTACAGATGTAAGATAAAGACACATGTATATGTACACAGTGTGATACAGTAATGAGATCTGATTATACCTACAGATATAGGATACAGACACATGTATATGTACACAATGTGATACAGTAATGAGATCTGATTATACCTACAGATATAAGATACAGACACATGTATATGTACACAATGTGATACAGTAATGAGATCTGATTATCCCTACAGATATAAGATACAGACACATGTATATGTACACAATGTGATACAGTAATGAGATCTGATTATACCTACAGATATAAGATACAGACACATGTATATGTACACAGTGTGATACCGTACTGAGATCTGATTATACCTACAGATATAAGATAAAGACATGTATATGTACACAGTGTGATACAGTAATGAGATCTGATTATACCTACAGATATAAGATACAGACACATGTATATTTACACAATGTGATAAAGTAATGAGATCTGATTATACCTACAGATATAAGATAAAGACATGTATATGTACACAGTGTGATAAAGTAATGAGATCTGATTATACCTACAGATATAAGATAAAGACAAATGTATATGTACACAAAGTGATAAAGTAATGAGTTCTGATTATACCTACAGATATAAGACAAAGACACATGTATATGTACACAATGTGATACAGTAATGAGATCTGATTATACCTACAGATATAAGATAAAGACATGTATATGTACACAGTGTGATAAAGTAATGAGATCTGATTATACCTACAGATATAAGATACAGACTTATGTATATGTACAGAGTGTGATACAGTAATGATATCTGATTATACCTACAGATATAAGATACAGACACATGTATATGTACACAGTATGATAAAGTAATGAGATCTGATTATACCTACAGATATAAGATACAGTCACATGTATATGTACACAATGTGATACAGTAATGAGATCTGATTATACCTACAGATATAAGATACAGACACGTGTATATGTACACAATGTGATAAAGTAATGAGATCTGATTATACCTACAGATATAAGATACAGACACATGTATATGTACACAATGTGATACAGTAATGAGATCTGATTATACCTACAGATATAAGATACAGACACATGTATATGTACACAACGTGATACAGTAATGAGATCTGATTATACCTACAGATATAAGATAAAGACACATGTATATGTACACAGTGTGATACAGTAATGATATATGATAATACCTACAGATATAAGATAAAGACACATGTATATGTACACAACGTGATACAGTAATGAGATCTGATTATACCTACAGATATAAGATAAAGACACATGTATATGTACACAACGTGATACAGTAATGAGATCTGATTATACCTACAGATATAAGATACAGACACATGTATATGTACACAGTGTGATACAGTAATGCGATCTGATTATACCTACAGATATAATATAAAGACACATGTATATGTACACAGTGTGATACAGTAATGAGATCTGATTATACCTACAGATGTAAGATAAAGACACATGTATATGTACACAATGTGATACAGTAATGAGATCTGATTATACCTACAGATGTAAGATAAAGACACATGTATATGTACACAATGTGATACAGTAATGAGATCTGATTATACCTACAGATATAAGATACATACACATGTATATGTATACAATGTGATACAGTAATGAGATCTGATTATACCTACAGATATAAGATAAAGACACATGTATATGTACACAGTGTGATAAAGTAATGAGATCTGATTATACCTACAGATATAAGATACAGACACATGTATATGTACACAATGTGATACAGTAATGAGATCTGATTATACCTACAGATATAAGATAAAGACACATGTATATGTACACAATGTGATAAAGTAATAAGATCTTATTATACCTACAGATATAAGCTAAAGACACATGTATATGTACACAATGTGTTACAGTAATGAGATCTGATTATACCTACAGATATAAGATACAGACACATGTATATGTACACAATGTGATACAGTAATGAGATCTGATTATACCTACAGATATAAGATACAGACACATGTATATGTACACAGTGTGATACAGTAATGAGATCTGATTATACCTACAGATATAAGATACAGACACATGTATATGTACATAGTGTGATACAGTAATGAGATCTGATTATACCTACAGATATAAGATAAAGACACATGTATATGTACACAATGTAATAAAGTAATGAGATCTAATTATACCTACAGATATAAGATAAAGACACATGTATATGTACACAATGTGATACAGTAATGAGATCTGATTATACCTACAGATATAAGATACAGACACATGTATATGTACACAATGTGATAAAGTAATGAGATCTGATTATACCTACAGATATAAGATACAGACACATGTATATGTACACAGTGTGATACAGTAATGAGATCTGATTATACCTACAGATGTAAGATAAAGACACATGTATATGTACACAATGTGATACAGTAATGAGATCTGATTATACCTACAGATGTAAGATAAAGACACATGTATATGTACACAATGTGATACAGTAATGAGATCTGATTATACCTACAGATATAAGATACATACACATGTATATGTATACAATGTGATACAGTAATGAGATCTGATTATACCTACAGATATAAGATAAAGACACATGTATATGTACACAATGTGATACAGTAATGAGATCTGATTATACCTACAGATATAAGATACAGACACATGTATATGTACACAGTGTGATAAAGTAATGAGATCTGATTATACCTACAGATATAAGATAAAGACACATGTATATGTACACAATGTGATACAGTAATGAGATCTGATTATACCTACAGATATAAGATACAGACACATGTATATGTACACAGTGTGATACAGTAATGAGATCAGATTATACCTACAGATATAAGATACAGACACATGTATATGTACACAGTGTGATAAAGTAATGAGATCTGATTATACCTACAGATATAAGATACAGACACATGTATATGTACACAATGTGATACAGTAATGAGATCTGATTATACCTACAGATATAAGATAAAGACACATGTATATGTACACAATGTGATAAAGTAATAAGATCTTATTATACCTACAGATATAAGCTAAAGACACATGTATATGTACACAATGTGTTACAGTAATGAGATCTGATTATACCTACAGATATAAGATACAGACACATGTATATGTACACAATGTGATACAGTAATGAGATCTGATTATACCTACAGATATAAGATACAGACACATGTATATGTACACAGTGTGATACAGTAATGAGATCTGATTATACATACAGATATAAGATACAGACACATGTATATGTACATAGTGTGATACAGTAATGAGATCTGATTATACCTACAGATATAAGATAAAGACACATGTATATGTACACAATGTAATAAAGTAATGAGATCTAATTATACCTACAGATATAAGATAAAGACACATGTATATGTACACAATGTGATACAGTAATGAGATCTGATTATACCTACAGATATAAGATACAGACACATGTATATGTACACAATGTGATAAAGTAATGAGATCTGATTATACCTACAGATATAAGATAAAGACACATGTATATGTAGACAATGTAATAAAGTAATGAGATCTAATTATACCTACAGATATAAGATAAAGACACATGTATATGTACACAATGTGATACAGTAATGTGATCTGATTATACCTACAGATATAAGATAAAGACACATGTATATGTACACAGTGTGATACAGTAATGAGATCTGATTATACCTACAGATATAAGATAAAGACACATGTATATGTACACAATGTGATACAGTAATGAGATCTGATTATACCTACAGATATAAGATACAGACACATGTATATGTATACAATGTGATAAAGTAATGAGATCTGATTATACCTACAGATATAAGATACAGACACATGTATATGTACACAGTGTGATACAGTAATGAGATCTGATTATACCTACAGATATAAGATAAAGACACATGTATATGTACACAGTGTGATACAGTAATGAGATCTGATTATACCTACAGATATAAGATACAGACACATGTATATGTACACAATGTGATACAGTAATGAGATCTGATTATACCTACAGATATAAGATAAAGACACATGTATATGTACACAATGGGATACAGTAATGAGATCTGATTATACCTACAGATATAAGATACAGACACATGTATATGTACACAATGTGATACAGTAATGAGATCTGATTATACTAACTGATATAAGATAAAGACACATGAATATGTACACAATGTGATACAGTAATGAGATCTGATTATACCTACATATATAAGATAAAGACACATGTATATGTACACAATGTGATACAGTAATGAGATCTGATTATACCTACAGCTATAAGATAAAGACACATGTATATGTACACAATGTGATAAAGTAATGAGATCTGATTATACCTACAGATATTATATAGACACATGTATATGTACACAATGTGATACAGTAATGAGATATGATTATACCTACAGATATAAGATAAAGACACATGAATATGTACACAATGTAATAAAGTAATGAGATCTGATGATACCTACAGATATAAGATAAAGACACATGTATATGTACACAGTGTGATACAGTAATGATATCTGATTATACCTACAGATATGATATAGACACATGTATATGTACACAATGTGATACAGTAATGAGATCTGATTATACCTACAGATATAAGTTACAGACACATGTATATGTACACAATGTGATACAGTAATGAGATCTGATTATACCTACAGATATAAGATAAAGACACATGTATATGTACACAATGTGATGCAGTAATGAGATCTGATTATACCTACAGATATAAGATAAAGACATGTATATGTACACAGTGCTATAAAGTAATGATATCTGATTATACCTACAGATATAAGATAAAGACACATGAATATGTACACAATGTAATAAAGTAATGAGAACTGATGATACCTACAGATATAAGATAAAGACACATGTATATGTACACAATGTGATACAGTAATTATATCTGATTATACCTACAGATATGATATAGACACATGTATATGTACACAATGTGATACAGTAATGAGATCTGATTATACCTACAGATATAAGATACAGACACATGTATATGTACACAGTGTGATACAGTAATGAGATCTGATTATACCTACAGATATAAGATACAGACACATGTATATGTACACAGTGTGATACAGTAATGAGATCTGATTATACCTACAGATATAAGATACAGACACATGTATATGTACACAATGTGATACAGTAATGAGATCTGATTATACCTACAGATATAAGATAAAGACACAAGTATATGTACAGAGTGTGATACAGTAATGAGATCTGATTATACCTACAGATATAAGATACAGACACATGTATATGTACACAGTGTGATAAAGTAATGAGATCTGATTATACCTACAGATATAAGATACAGACACATGTATATGTACACAATGTGATACAGTAATGAGATCTGATTATACCTACAGATATAAGATAAAGACATGTATATGTACACAGTGTGATAAAGTAATGAGATCTGATTATACCTACAGATATAAGATAAAGACAAATGTATATGTACACAAAGTGATAAAGTAATGAGTTCTGATTATACCTACAGATATAAGACAAAGACACATGTATATGTACACAATGTGATACAGTAATGAGATCTGATTATACCTACAGATATAAGATAAAGACATGTATATGTACACAGTGTGATAAAGTAATGAGATCTGATTATACCTACAGATATAAGATACAGACTTATGTATATGTACAGAGTGTGATACAGTAATGATATCTGATTATACCTACAGATATAAGATACAGACACATGTATATGTACACAGTATGATAAAGTAATGAGATCTGATTATACCTACAGATATAAGATACAGTCACATGTATATGTACACAATGTGATACAGTAATGAGATCTGATTATACCTACAGATATAAGATACAGACACGTGTATATGTACACAATGTGATAAAGTAATGAGATCTGATTATACCTACAGATATAAGATACAGACACATGTATATGTACACAATGTGATACAGTAATGAGATCTGATTATACCTACAGATATAAGATACAGACACATGTATATGTACACAACGTGATACAGTAATGAGATCTGATTATACCTACAGATATAAGATAAAGACACATGTATATGTACACAGTGTGATACAGTAATGATATATGATAATACCTACAGATATAAGATAAAGACACATGTATATGTACACAACGTGATACAGTAATGAGATCTGATTATACCTACAGATATAAGATAAAGACACATGTATATGTACACAACGTGATACAGTAATGAGATCTGATTATACCTACAGATATAAGATACAGACACATGTATATGTACACAGTGTGATACAGTAATGCGATCTGATTATACCTACAGATATAATATAAAGACACATGTATATGTACACAGTGTGATACAGTAATGAGATCTGATTATACCTACAGATGTAAGATAAAGACACATGTATATGTACACAATGTGATACAGTAATGAGATCTGATTATACCTACAGATGTAAGATAAAGACACATGTATATGTACACAATGTGATACAGTAATGAGATCTGATTATACCTACAGATATAAGATACATACACATGTATATGTATACAATGTGATACAGTAATGAGATCTGATTATACCTACAGATATAAGATAAAGACACATGTATATGTACACAGTGTGATAAAGTAATGAGATCTGATTATACCTACAGATATAAGATACAGACACATGTATATGTACACAATGTGATACAGTAATGAGATCTGATTATACCTACAGATATAAGATAAAGACACATGTATATGTACACAATGTGATAAAGTAATAAGATCTTATTATACCTACAGATATAAGCTAAAGACACATGTATATGTACACAATGTGTTACAGTAATGAGATCTGATTATACCTACAGATATAAGATACAGACACATGTATATGTACACAATGTGATACAGTAATGAGATCTGATTATACCTACAGATATAAGATACAGACACATGTATATGTACACAGTGTGATACAGTAATGAGATCTGATTATACCTACAGATATAAGATACAGACACATGTATATGTACATAGTGTGATACAGTAATGAGATCTGATTATACCTACAGATATAAGATAAAGACACATGTATATGTACACAATGTAATAAAGTAATGAGATCTAATTATACCTACAGATATAAGATAAAGACACATGTATATGTACACAATGTGATACAGTAATGAGATCTGATTATACCTACAGATATAAGATACAGACACATGTATATGTACACAATGTGATAAAGTAATGAGATCTGATTATACCTACAGATATAAGATACAGACACATGTATATGTACACAGTGTGATACAGTAATGAGATCTGATTATACCTACAGATGTAAGATAAAGACACATGTATATGTACACAATGTGATACAGTAATGAGATCTGATTATACCTACAGATGTAAGATAAAGACACATGTATATGTACACAATGTGATACAGTAATGAGATCTGATTATACCTACAGATATAAGATACATACACATGTATATGTATACAATGTGATACAGTAATGAGATCTGATTATACCTACAGATATAAGATAAAGACACATGTATATGTACACAATGTGATACAGTAATGAGATCTGATTATACCTACAGATATAAGATACAGACACATGTATATGTACACAGTGTGATAAAGTAATGAGATCTGATTATACCTACAGATATAAGATAAAGACACATGTATATGTACACAATGTGATACAGTAATGAGATCTGATTATACCTACAGATATAAGATACAGACACATGTATATGTACACAGTGTGATACAGTAATGAGATCAGATTATACCTACAGATATAAGATACAGACACATGTATATGTACACAGTGTGATAAAGTAATGAGATCTGATTATACCTACAGATATAAGATACAGACACATGTATATGTACACAATGTGATACAGTAATGAGATCTGATTATACCTACAGATATAAGATAAAGACACATGTATATGTACACAATGTGATAAAGTAATAAGATCTTATTATACCTACAGATATAAGCTAAAGACACATGTATATGTACACAATGTGTTACAGTAATGAGATCTGATTATACCTACAGATATAAGATACAGACACATGTATATGTACACAATGTGATACAGTAATGAGATCTGATTATACCTACAGATATAAGATACAGACACATGTATATGTACACAGTGTGATACAGTAATGAGATCTGATTATACATACAGATATAAGATACAGACACATGTATATGTACATAGTGTGATACAGTAATGAGATCTGATTATACCTACAGATATAAGATAAAGACACATGTATATGTACACAATGTAATAAAGTAATGAGATCTAATTATACCTACAGATATAAGATAAAGACACATGTATATGTACACAATGTGATACAGTAATGAGATCTGATTATACCTACAGATATAAGATACAGACACATGTATATGTACACAATGTGATAAAGTAATGAGATCTGATTATACCTACAGATATAAGATAAAGACACATGTATATGTAGACAATGTAATAAAGTAATGAGATCTAATTATACCTACAGATATAAGATAAAGACACATGTATATGTACACAATGTGATACAGTAATGTGATCTGATTATACCTACAGATATAAGATAAAGACACATGTATATGTACACAGTGTGATACAGTAATGAGATCTGATTATACCTACAGATATAAGATAAAGACACATGTATATGTACACAATGTGATACAGTAATGAGATCTGATTATACCTACAGATATAAGATACAGACACATGTATATGTATACAATGTGATAAAGTAATGAGATCTGATTATACCTACAGATATAAGATACAGACACATGTATATGTACACAGTGTGATACAGTAATGAGATCTGATTATACCTACAGATATAAGATAAAGACACATGTATATGTACACAGTGTGATACAGTAATGAGATCTGATTATACCTACAGATATAAGATACAGACACATGTATATGTACACAATGTGATACAGTAATGAGATCTGATTATACCTACAGATATAAGATAAAGACACATGTATATGTACACAATGGGATACAGTAATGAGATCTGATTATACCTACAGATATAAGATACAGACACATGTATATGTACACAATGTGATACAGTAATGAGATCTGATTATACTAACTGATATAAGATAAAGACACATGAATATGTACACAATGTGATACAGTAATGAGATCTGATTATACCTACATATATAAGATAAAGACACATGTATATGTACACAATGTGATACAGTAATGAGATCTGATTATACCTACAGCTATAAGATAAAGACACATGTATATGTACACAATGTGATAAAGTAATGAGATCTGATTATACCTACAGATATTATATAGACACATGTATATGTACACAATGTGATACAGTAATGAGATATGATTATACCTACAGATATAAGATAAAGACACATGAATATGTACACAATGTAATAAAGTAATGAGATCTGATGATACCTACAGATATAAGATAAAGACACATGTATATGTACACAGTGTGATACAGTAATGATATCTGATTATACCTACAGATATGATATAGACACATGTATATGTACACAATGTGATACAGTAATGAGATCTGATTATACCTACAGATATAAGTTACAGACACATGTATATGTACACAATGTGATACAGTAATGAGATCTGATTATACCTACAGATATAAGATAAAGACACTTGTATATGTACACAATGTGATGCAGTAATGAGATCTGATTATACCTACAGATATAAGATAAAGACATGTATATGTACACAGTGCTATAAAGTAATGATATCTGATTATACCTACAGATATAAGATAAAGACACATGAATATGTACACAATGTAATAAAGTAATGAGAACTGATGATACCTACAGATATAAGATAAAGACACATGTATATGTACACAATGTGATACAGTAATTATATCTGATTATACCTACAGATATGATATAGACACATGTATATGTACACAATGTGATACAGTAATGAGATCTGATTATACCTACAGATATAAGATACAGACACATGTATATGTACACAGTGTGATACAGTAATGAGATCTGATTATACCTACAGATATAAGATACAGACACATGTATATGTACACAGTGTGATACAGTAATGAGATCTGATTATACCTACAGATATAAGATACAGACACATGTATATGTACACAATGTGATACAGTAATGAGATCTGATTATACCTACAGATATAAGATAAAGACACAAGTATATGTACAGAGTGTGATACAGTAATGAGATCTGATTATACCTACAGATATAAGATACAGACACATGTATATGTACACAGTGTGATAAAGTAATGAGATCTGATTATACCTACAGATATAAGATACAGACACATGTATATGTACACAATGTGATACAGTAATGAGATCTGATTATACCTACAGATATAAGATAAAGACATGTATATGTACACAGTGTGATAAAGTAATGAGATCTGATTATACCTACAGATATAAGATAAAGACAAATGTATATGTACACAAAGTGATAAAGTAATGAGTTCTGATTATACCTACAGATATAAGACAAAGACACATGTATATGTACACAATGTGATACAGTAATGAGATCTGATTATACCTACAGATATAAGATAAAGACATGTATATGTACACAGTGTGATAAAGTAATGAGATCTGATTATACCTACAGATATAAGATACAGACACATGTATATGTACACAGTGTGATAAAGTAATGAGATCTGATTATACCTACAGATTTAAGATAAAGACACATGAATATGTACACAATGTGATACAGTAATGAGATCTGATTATACCTACAAATATAAGATACAGACACATGTATATGTACACAGTGGGATAAAGTAATGAGATCTGATTATACCTACAGATATAAGATAAAGACACATGTATATGTACACAATGTGATACAGTAATGAGATCTGATTATACCTACAGATATAAGATACAGACACATGTATATGTACACAATGTGATACAGTAATGAGATCTGATTATACCTACAGATATAAGATAAAGACACATGTATATGTACACAATGGGATACAGTAATGAGATCTGATTATACCTACAGATATAAGATACAGACACATGTATATGTACACAATGTGATACAGTAATGAGATCTGATTATACTAACTGATATAAGATAAAGACACATGAATATGTACACAATGTGATACAGTAATGAGATCTGATTATACCTACATATATAAGATAAAGACACATGTATATGTACACAATGTGATACAGTAATGAGATCTGATTATACCTACAGCTATAAGATAAAGACACATGTATATGTACTTAATGTGATAAAGTAATGAGATCTGATTATACCTACAGATATTATATAGACACATGTATATGTACACAATGTGATACAGTAATGAGATATGATTATACCTACAGATATAAGATAAAGACACATGAATATGTACACAATGTAATAAAGTAATGAGATCTGATGATACCTACAGATATAAGATAAAGACACATGTATATGTACACAGTGTGATACAGTAATGATATCTGATTATACCTACAGATATGATATAGACACATGTATATGTACACAATGTGATACAGTAATGAGATCTGATTATACCTACAGATATAAGTTACAGACACATGTATATGTACACAATGTGATACAGTAATGAGATCTGATTATACCTACAGATATAAGATAAAGACACATGTATATGTACACAATGTGATACAGTAATGAGATCTGATTATACCTACAGATATTAGATAAAGACATGTATATGTACACAGTGCTATAAAGTAATGAGATCTGATTATACCTACAGATATAAGATAAAGACACATGAATATGTACACAATGTAATAAAGTAATGAGAACTGATGATACCTACAGATATAAGATAAAGACACATGTATATGTACACAATGTGATACAGTAATTATATCTGATTATACCTACAGATATAAGATACAGACACATGTATATGTACACAGTGTGATACAGTAATGAGATCTGATTATACCTACAGATATAAGATACAGACACATGTATATGTACACAGTGTGATACAGTAATGAGATCTGATTATACCTACAGATATAAGATACAGACACATGTATATGTACACAATGTGATACAGTAATGAGATCTGATTATACCTACAGATATAAGATAAAGACATGTATATGTACACAGTGTGATAAAGTAATGAGATCTGATTATACCTACAGATATAAGATAAAGACAAATGTATATGTACACAAAGTGATAAAGTAATGAGTTCTGATTATACCTACAGATATAAGACAAAGACACATGTATATGTACACAATGTGATACAGTAATGCAATTTGATTATACCTACAGATATGATATAGACACATGTATATGTACACAATGTGATACTCTAATGAGATCTGAATATACCTATATATATAAGATAAAGACACATGTATATGTACACAGTGTGATAAAGTAATGAGATCTGATTATACCTACAGATATAAGATAAAGACACAGGAATATGTACACAATGTGATACAGTAATGAGATCTGATTATACCTACAGATATAAGATAAAGACACATGAATATGTACACAATGTGATACAGTAATGAGTTCTGATTATACCTACAGATATAAGATAAAGACACATGTATATGTACACAGTGTGATACAGTAATGCAATTTGATTATACCTACAGATATGATATAGACACATGTATATGTACACAATGTGATACTCTAATGAGATCTGAATATACCTATATATATAAGATAAAGACACATGTATATGTACACAGTGTGATAAAGTAATGAGATCTGATTATACCTACAGATATAAGATAAAGACACAGGAATATGTACACAATGTGATACAGTAATGAGATCTGATTATACCTACAGATATAAGATAAAGACACATGTATATGTACACAGTGTGATACAGTAATGAGATCTGATTATACCTACAGATATAAGATACAGACACATGTATATGTACACAGTGTGATACAGTAATGATATATGATTATACCTACAGATATAAGATAAAGACACATGTATATGTACACAGTGTGATACAGTAATGAGATCTGATTATACCTACAGATATAAGATAAAGACACATGTATATGTACACAGTGCGATACAGTAATGAGATCTGATTATACCTACAGATATAAGATAAAGAAGCATGTATATATACACAGTGTGATACAGTAATGAGATCTGATTATACCTACAGATATAAGACAAAGACACATGTATATGTACACAATGTGATACAGTAATGAGATCTGATTATACCTACAGATACAAGATACAGACACATGTATATGTACACAATGTGATACAGTAATGAGATCTGATTATACCTACAGATATAAGATAAAGACACAGGAATATGTACACAATGTGATACAGTAATGAGATCTGATTATACCTACAGATATAAGATAAAGACACATGAATATGTACACAATGGGGCCTAGTTATCAAGCCGTCAACCTCAAATACGCTGCGTATTCCGCAGCGTATTTGTGGCGAGGCTGATACGCCTTAGTTATCAAAGGCTCGAGACAGGCAAAAGTAGAATTTTGTGACGTAAGCTTCGATCCGCCGGACTCAGTCCGACACAGATCGATTCTTACGTCACTCCAGATGTTCCGCACACAAGTGCGGCACATTCTCACTACTTTTGCTAGCTATCAAAAAACTAGCAGGTACGCTCGGCACTTTTACGGCCCAGCGTACCTGGTTTTCAATCCGCCACCCCTGGAGGCGGCGGATCCCATAGGAATCAATGGGAGTCTGACCATAGCGAAAGTACAAGTTCGCTGCTGACAGACATCCCATTGATTTCTATGGGAGCTGTCTACACCTAACACCCTAACATGTACCCCGAGTCTAAACACCACTAATCTGACCCCCCCTACACCGCCGCAACTAAATAAAGTTATTACCCCCTAAACCGCCGCTCCCGGAGCCCACCGCAAGCTACTCTATACATATTAACCCCTAAACCGCCGCTCCCGGAGCCCACCGCAAGCTACTCTATACATATTAACCCCTAAACCGCCGCTCCCGGAGCCCACCGCAACTATAATAAATGTATTAACCCCTAACCCGCCGCTCCCTGAACCCGCCGCAACCTATATTAAATGTATTAACCCCTATCCTGCCCCCCCTACACCGTCGCCACCTATAATACATTTATTAACCCCTAATCTGCCCCCCCTACACCGTCGCCACCTATAATAAATTTATTAACCCCTATCCTGCCCCCAACTACGCCGCCGCCACTGTAATAAAATGATTAACCCCTAAACCTAAGTCTAACCCTAACCATAACGCCCCCCTAACTTAAATATTAATTAAATAAATCTAAATAAATTAACTCTTATTAACTAAATGAATCCTATTTAAAACTAAATACTTACCTTTAAAATAAACCCTAATATAGCTACAATATAAATAATAATTATATTCTAGCTATCTTAGGATTTATTTTTATTTTACAGGTACCTTTCAATTTATTTTAACCATGTACAATAACTATTAAATAGTTATTAACTATTTAATAGCTTACCTAGCTAAAATAAAGAGAAATGTACCTGTGAAATAAATCCTAACCTAAGTTACAATTACACCTAACACTACACTATACTTTAATAAATTATTCCTATTTAAAAATAAATACTTACCTGTAAAATAAACCCTAAGATAGCTACAATGTAATTAATACTTATATTATAGCTATTTTTGGATTTATATTTATTTTACAGGTAACTTTGTATTTATTTTAGCTAGTTAGAATAGTTATTAAATAGTTATTAACTATTTAATAACTACCTAGCTAAAAGAAATACAAAATTACCTGTAAAATAATTCCTAACTTAAGTTACAATTAAACCTAATACTACACTATCATTAAATTAACTAAATAAACTACCTACAAAGAACTACAATGAAATACAATTACATAAACTAACTAAAGTACAAAAAATAAAAAAAGCTAAGTTACAAAAAATAAAAAATTAAGTTACAAACATGTTAAAAATATTACAACAATTTTAAGCTACTTACACCTAATCTAAGCCCCCTAATAAAATAACAAACCCCCCCAAAATAAAAAAAATCCCTACCCTATTCTAAATTACATAAATTTCAATGCTCTTTTACCTTACCAGCCCTTAAAAGGGCCATTTGTGGGGGCATGCCCCAAAAAGTTCAGCTCTTTTGCCTGTAAAATAAAAATACAACCCCCCCCCCAACATTAAAACCCACCACCCACATACCCCTAATCTAACCCAAACCCCCCTTACAAAAACCTAACACTAATCCCCTGAAGATCATCCTACCTTGAGTCGTCTTCACTCAGCCGAGCCACCGATGGAACTGAAGAGGGCATCCGGAACGGAAGAAGTTAATCCTCCAAGCGGCGCTGAAGAAATCTTCCATCCGATGAAGTCATCATCCAGGCGGCGCTGAAGAAGTCTTCGATCCGGCCGATGTCATCTTCAAAGAGGCGCTGAAGAGGTCTTCTATCCGGGCGAAGTCATCTTCCAAGCCGGGTCTTGAATCTTCCTTCCGCCGACGCGGAACCACCTTCTTCACCGACGGACTACGACGAATGACGGCTCCTTTAAGGGACGTCATCCAAGATGGCGTCCCCTCAATTCCGATTGGCTGATAGGATTCTATCAGCCAATCGGAATTAAGGTAGGAAAATCTGATTGGCTGATGGAATCAGCCAATCAGATTCAAGTTCAATCCGATTGGCTGATCCAATCAGCCAATCAGATTGAGCTCGCATTCTATTGGCTGATCGGAACAGCCAATAGAATGCGAGCTCAATCTGATTGGCTGATTGGATCAGCCAATCGGATTGAACTTGAATCTGATTGGCTGATTCCATCAGCCAATCAGATTTTCCTACCTTAATTCCGATTGGCTGATAGAATCCTATCAGCCAATCGGAATTGAGGGGACGCCATCTTGGATGACGTCCCTTAAAGGAGCCGTCATTCGTCGTAGTCCGTCGGTGAAGAAGGTGGTTCCGCGTCGGCGGAAGGAAGATTCAAGACCCGGCTTGGAAGATGACTTCGCCCGGATAGAAGACCTCTTCAGCGCCTCTTTGAAGATGACATCGGCCGGATCGAAGACTTCTTCAGCGCCGCCTGGATGATGACTTCATCGGATGGAAGATTTCTTCAGCGCCGCTTGGAGGATTAACTTCTTCCGTTCCGGATGCCCTCTTCAGTTCCATCGGTGGCTCGGCTGAGTGAAGACGACTCAAGGTAGGATGATCTTCAGGGGATTAGTGTTAGGTTTTTGTAAGGGGGGTTTGGGTTAGATTAGGGGTATGTGGGTGGTGGGTTTTAATGTTGGGGGGGGGGGTTGTATTTTTATTTTACAGGCAAAAGAGCTGAACTTTTTGGGGCATGCCCCCACAAATGGCCCTTTTAAGGGCTGGTAAGGTAAAAGAGCATTGAAATTTATGTAATTTAGAATAGGGTAGGGATTTTTTTTATTTTGGGGGGGTTTGTTATTTTATTAGGGGGCTTAGATTAGGTGTAAGTAGCTTAAAATTGTTGTAATATTTTTAACATGTTTGTAACTTAATTTTTTATTTTTTGTAACTTAGCTTTTTTTATTTTTTGTACTTTAGTTAGTTTATGTAATTGTATTTCATTGTAGTTCTTTGTAGGTAGTTTATTTAGTTAATTTAATGATAGTGTAGTATTAGGTTTAATTGTAACTTAAGTTAGGAATTATTTTACAGGTAATTTTGTATTTCTTTTAGCTAGGTAGTTATTAAATAGTTAATAACTATTTAATAACTATTCTAACTAGCTAAAATAAATACAAAGTTACCTGTAAAATAAATATAAATCCAAAAATAGCTATAATATAAGTATTAATTACATTGTAGCTATCTTAGGGTTTATTTTACAGGTAAGTATTTATTTTTAAATAGGAATAATTTATTAAAGTATAGTGTAGTGTTAGGTGTAATTGTAACTTAGGTTAGGATTTATTTCACAGGTACATTTCTCTTTATTTTAGCTAGGTAAGCTATTAAATAGTTAATAACTATTTAATAGTTATTGTACATGGTTAAAATAAATTGAAAGGTACCTGTAAAATAAAAATAAATCCTAAGATAGCTAGAATATAATTATTATTTATATTGTAGCTATATTAGGGTTTATTTTAAAGGTAAGTATTTAGTTTTAAATAGGATTCATTTAGTTAATAAGAGTTAATTTATTTAGATTTATTTAATTAATATTTAAGTTAGGGGGGCGTTATGGTTAGGGTTAGACTTAGGTTTAGGGGTTAATCATTTTATTACAGTGGCGGCGGCGTAGTGGGGGGCAGGATAGGGGTTAATAAATTTATTATAGGTTGCGGCGGGTTCATGGAGCGGCGGTTTAGGGGTTAAACTATTTATTTAGTTGCGGAGAGGTGCGGGATCAGCAGGATAGGGGTTAATAATTTTATAATAGAGGGCGACGGTATAGGGGGGGCAGGATAGGGGTTACTAGGTATAATGTAGGTGGCAGCGGTGTCCGGGAGCGGCGGTTTAGGGGTTAATACATTTATAAGAGTTGCGGCGGGGTCTAGGAGCGGCGGTTTAGGGGTTAATACATTTATAAGAGTTGCGGCAGGGTCTAGGAGCGGCGGTTTAGGGGTTAGTAACTTTATTTAGTTGCGGGGGGCTCCGGGGGCGCCGGTATAGGGGGCAGAACAGTGCAGTTTAGTGTGAGTGCTTAGTGACAGGCTAGCAATAAAGCTGGGAAAAAGCCGAAGGGCAGCGAGATCGGATGAGTGATAACTGTCACAGTCCGCTGCTCATCGCCCCGCGGCTTTTTGACAGCTTTATTTGATAACTTAGGCGAACGTATTCAAGGTCCGCGGCGGCGAAGGTAGGCGAGCTTAGGCGGACGTATTGGGCCGGCGAAGCCAGAAAAGTAGACGGCTTGATAACTACCCCCCAATGTGATACAGTAATGAGATCTGATTATACCTACAGCTATAAAATAATGACACATGTATATGTACACAATGTAATAAAGTAATGAGATCTGATTATACCTACAGATATAAGATAAAGACACATGTATATGTACACAATGTGATAAAGTAATGTGATCTTATTATACCTACAGATATAAGATAAAGACACATGTATATGAACATAATGTGATAAAGTAATAAGATCTGATTATAGCTACAGATATAAGATAAATACACATGTATATGTAACCAATGTGATACAGTAATGAGATCTGATTATACCTACAGATATAAGATAAAGACACATGTATATGTACACATTGTGATACAGTAATGAGATCTGATTATACCTACAGATATAAGATAAAGACACATGAATATGTACACATTGTGATACAGTAATTAGATCTGATTATACCTACAGATATAAGATAAAGAAACATGAATATATACACAATGTGATACAGTAATGAGATCTGATTATACCTACAGATATAATATAAAGAAACATGAATATGTACACAATGTGATACAGTAATGAGATCTGATTATACCTACAGATATAAGATATAGACACATGTATATGTACACAATGTGATAAAGTAATGAGATCTGATTATATCTACAGATATGGTATAGACACATGTATATGTACACAATGTGATACAGTAATGAGATCTGATTATACCTATAGATATAAGATAAAGACACATGTATATGTACACAATGTGATACAGTAATGAGATCTGATTATACCTACAGATATAAGATAAAGACACATGAATATGTACACAATGTGATACAGTAATGAGATCTGATTATACCTACAGATATAAGATAAAGACACATGTATATGTACACAATGTGATACAGTAATGAGATCTGATTATACCTACAGATATAAGATAAAGACACATGTATATGTACACAATGTAATAAAGTAATGAGATCTGATTATACCTACAGCTATAAGATAAAGACACATGTATATGTACACAATGTGATAAAGTAATGAGATCTGATTAAACCTACAGATATAAGATAAAGACACATGTATATGTACACAATGTAATAAAGTAATGAGATCTGATTATACCTACAGCTATAAGATAAAGACACATGTATATGTACACAATGTGATAAAGTAATGAGATCTGATTATACCTACAGATATGATATAGACACATGTATATGTACACAATGTGATACAGTAATGAGATCTGATTATACCTACAGATATGATATAGACACATGTATATGTACACAATGTGATACAGTAATGAGATCTGATTATACCTATAGATATAAGATAAAGACACATGAATATGTACACAGTGTGATAAAGTAATGAGATCTGATTACACCTACAGATATAAGATAAAGACACATGAATATGTACACAATGTGATACAGTAATGAGATCTGATTATACCTACAGATATAAGATAAAGACACATGTATATGTACACAATGTAATAAAGTAATGAGATCTGATTATACCTACAGATATAAGATAAAGACACATGTATATGTACACAATGTGATAAAGTAATGAGATCTTATTATACCTACAGATATAAGATAAAGACACATGTATATGTACACAATGTGATAAAGTAATGAGATCTGATTATACCTACAGATATAAGATAAAGACACATGTAAATGTACACAATGTGATACAGTAATGAGATCTGATTATACCTACAGATATAAGATACAGACACATGTATATGTACACAGTGTGATACAGTAATGAGATATGATTATACCTACAGATATAAGATAAAGACACATGTATATGTACACAATGTGATACAGTAATGAGATCTGATTATACCTACAGATATAAGATACAGACACATGTATATGTACACAATGTGATACAGTAATGAGATCTGATTATACCTACAGATATAAGATAAAGACACATGTATATGTACACAATGTGATACAGTAATGAGATCTGATTATACCTACAGATATAAGATACAGACACATGTATATGTACACAGTGTGATACAGTAATAAGATCTGATTATACCTAAAGATATAAGATACAGACACATGTATATGTACACAATGTGATACAGTAATGAGATCTGATTATACCTACAGATATAAGATAAAGACACATGTATATGTACACAATGTAATAAAGTAATGAGATCTGATTATACCTACAGTGTCAAGGTATATGTAAGGTTAATAAATATTTATTTTAATCATATATTTTAAGGTTAATAAACATATTTATTCAGATCTGACTGGTCAGTAGAAAATTATTCATTTCTTTCAGACAAACTGACTCCAATCATGTTTAAATTCTCCCCCACTGAGCATGTAAAGTTATTCAAAAGGCAACATTTGCTCTTAATTGGAAGTGCAAACTCATGTTCAACTCTTCCCCCATTTAGTATGCAAAATTGCATAACACTCTCTGCCCCATGCAGTGTGTGAAGACAAAGTGTCTGGGGAAAAAAAAAAGCTGAAGATACAGGCATATTAAGGAAATCATGGCTGTTGAGAGCTACCTGTTAAATGGCAACTGCTGTGCAATGCTAACACTGAAATATACAAAATGTAGATATTGCGTCTGGGTTGGTATAACACTCAGTGGAAGCACATGGCTTACATTATAATTACAAATCTCACTGTTAAAACAACTGTATTTAGATTTCAAATAAATAAATATATATTTTAATGGATATGAGACTGTCTAGTTATGTGTTATTAAATATAAACACATGAATATATATATGGAAAGTAAAAGATTGAATGAAATTTGTAATAATCCCGGCCTAGATTTGGAGTTTTGCTACGCGGGCTTTTTTCTGGCCGCACCATAAAAATAACTCTGGTATTGAGAGTCCAAAAAAAGGCTGCGTTAGGCTCCAAAAAAGGAGCGTAGAGCATTTTTAACGCAACTGCAACTCTCGATACCAGAGTTGCTTACGGACGCGGCCAGCCTCAAAAACGTGCTCGTGCACGATTCCCCCATAGGAAACAATGGGGCTGTTTGAGCTGAAAAAAAACCTAACACCTGCAAAAAAGCCGCGTTCAGCTCCTAACGCAGGCCCATTGTTTGCTATGGGGAAACACTTCCTACGTCTTCAGCTAACACTCTAACATGTACCCCGAGTCTAAACACCCCTACGCCGACCCCTATATTATATTTATTAACCCCTAATCTGCCCCCCACAACGTCGCCTCCACCTGCCTACACTGATTAACCCCTAATCTGCCGACCGGACCTGAGCGCTACTATAATAAAGTTATTAACCCCTAATCCGCCTCACTAACCCTATAATAAATAGTATTAACCCCTAATCTGCCCTCCCTAACATCGCCGACACCTAACTCCAAACATTAACCCCTAATCTGCCGACCGGAGCTCACCGCTATTCTAATAAATGTATTAACCCCTAAAGCTAAGTCTAACCCTAACACTAACACCCCCCTAAGTTAAATATAATTTAAATCTAACAAAATAAATTAACTCTTATTAAATAAATTATTCCTATTTAAAGATAAATTCTTACCTGTAAAATATATCCTAATATAGCTACAATATAAATTATAATTACATTGTAGCTATTTTAGGATTAATATTTATTTTACAGGCAACTTTGTAATTATTTTAACAGATCGGAACAGCCAATAGAATGCGAGCTCAATCTGATTGGCTGATCGAATCAGCCAATCGGATTGAACTTGATTCTGATTGGCTGATTCCATCAGCCAATCAGAATATTCCTACCTTAATTCCGATTGGCTGATAGAATCCTATCAGCCAATCGGAATTCGAGGGACGCCATCTTGGATGACGTCATTTAAAGGAACCGTCATTTGTCGTTCAGTCGTCGGGCCGGATGGATGTTCCGCGTCGGAGGTCTTCAGGATGCTGCTGCTTCGCTCCGGATGGAAGACCATAGAAGATGCCGCCTGGATGAAGACTTCAATCGGATGGAAGACCTCTTCTGCCCCGCTTGGATGAAGACTTTGACCGGATCATGGACCTCTTCAGCCCCCCGCTTGGGCTTGGATCAGGACATCGGAGGAGCTCTTCAGGACGGATCGGTGAACCTGGATGGTGAAGACAAGGTAGGAAGATCTTCAGGGGCTTAGTGTTAGGTTTATTTAAGGGGGGTTTGGGTTAGATTAGGGGTATGTGGGTGGTGGGTTGTAATGTTGGGGGGGGGTATTGTATGTGTTTTTTTTACAGGCAAAAGAGCTGAAATTCTTGGGGCATGCTCCGCAAAGGGCCCTGTTCAGGGCTGGTAAGGTAAAAGAGCTTTTAACTTTTTTAATTTAGAATAGGGTAGGGCATTTTTTATTTTGGGGGGCTTTGTTATTTTATTAGGGGGCTTAGAGTAGGTGTAATTAGTTTAAAATTGTTGTAATATTTTTCTTATGTTTGTAAATATTTTTTTATTTTTTATAACTTAGTTCTTTTTTATTTTTTGTACTTTAGTTAGCTTATTTCATTGTATTTATTTGTAGATATTGTATTTAATTAATGTATTGATAGTGTAGTGTTAGGTTTAATTGTAGGTAATTGTAGGTATTTTATTTAATTAATTTAATGATAGTATAGTGTTAGGTTTAATTGTAACTTAGGTTAGGATTTATTTTACAGGTAATTTTGTAATTATTTTAACTAGGTAACTATTTAATAGCTATTGTACCTGGTTAAAATAATTACAAAGTTGCCTGTAAAATAAATATTAATCCTAAAATAGCTACAATGTAATTATAATTTATATTGTAGCTATATTAGGATTTATTTTACAGGTAAGTATTTATCTTTAAATAGGAATAATTTATTTAATAAGAGTTAATTAATTTTGTTAGATTTAAATTATATTTAACTTAGGGGGGTGTTAGTGTTAGGGTTAGACTTAGCTTTAGGGGTTAATCCATTTATTAGAATAGCGGTGAGCTCCGGTCGGCAGATTAGGGGTTAATAATTGAAGTTAGGTGTTGGCGATGTTAGGGAGGGCAGATTAGGGGTTAATACTATTTATTATAGGGTTAGTGAGGCGGATTAGGGGTTAATAACTTTATTATAGTAGCGCTCAGGTCCGGTCGGCAGATTAGGGGTTAATCAGTGTAGGCAGGTGGAGGCGACGTTGTGGGGGGCAGATTAGGGGTTAATAAATATAATATAGGGGTCGTCGGTGTTAGGGGCAGCAGATTAGGGGTACATAGCTATAATGTAGGTGGCGGCGCTTTGCGGTCGGCAGATTAGGGGTTAATTATTGTAGGTATCTGGTGGCGACGTTGTGGGGGGCAGGTTAGGGGTTAATAAATATAATATAGGGGTCGGCGGTGTTAGGGGCAGCAGATTAGGGGTACATAAGTATAACGTAGGTGGCGGTCGGCAGATTAGGGGTTAAAAAAATTTAATCGAGTGGCGGCGATGTGGGGGGACCTCAGTTTAGGGGTACATAGGTAGTTTATGGGTGTTAGTGTACTTTAGGGCACAGTAGTTAAGAGCTTTATGAACCGGCGTTAGCCCAAAAAGCTCTTAACTCCTGGTTTTTTTCTGCGGCTGGAGTTTTGTCGTTAGAATTCTAACGCTCACTTCAGACACGACTCTAAATACCGGAGTTAGAAAGATCCCATTGAAAAGATAGGATACGTAATTTACGTAAGGAGATCTGCGGTATGGAAAAGTCGCGGCTGGAAAGTGAGCGTTAGACCCTTTTTTCAGTGACTCCAAATACCTGAGGGCGGTAAAAACCAGCGTTAGTAGCCTCTAACGCTGGTTTTCACGGCTACCGCCCAACTCCAAATCTAGGCCCCCATGTTTTAATTATATATATTTATAAAACATATTTTCCTGTTTTTTCAGATGGGGCTAAAGGAAAATTAATACAAGATACTACATAGAAGTAGATGTGTATGTGTATGAGTATGTGTATATATATATATATATATATATATATGTATATATGTGTATGTGTGTATTATGTATATACATGCATATTTTGAAAGCATAAAATATCTTACCCTCTGTGTGTTTAAGTACATGAATAGATGTTTATGCACCTGAAGAGAAGTGATTATTAACATTTATTTTTATTTCAGATCTACATAGACAGGATTCATGTATTCAGGAAGAAATACACAGAAATGTAACATGCTGTATCTGAATAAATGCAATATATCAGGAGTTTTAAATACTACCAATCTGGAAAAATTAGCAGTATAATTGTTTTGATATGGTATGGTGTTAAGGACATACTGTGTTTCAAGTCAAATTGATCAGAATAAATAATGTGATATAATACAATACATATAACCTACTAATGCAAGAAATTATGGCAGTTATTACACACTTTAAAGAAATATTTTAAATGCTAGAAATGTTAAAAAATTATGGCTGTGTTGTATGTCTGCTGCCACCCGTGGGCCAAAACCAAATATGACAGTTAAAGGATTTAGCTGTTCAAAAGAGGCGTTCCCATGGTGAACATGCTCAGCTCCGTTAAGGGCCAATCCGATTAGATATTCCAGATATCCAATCCGAGACAAGCTTCCGTTTTGGGCGTTTCCAATCTAACCAATAATGGGTAATGATCAAAAAAGGGGAGGGGTGAGATGAGATGATTTAACCCCAAGCATAGAGACTGCAAGAGGCTGGCGGCTGCTATCTCTGGCTATCCCTGAAGGAAAATAACTGCGACAGTTATTACAAAGCAAACGGCTATCTATATGCTCCATATGCAGATACCCCCAATCTTGGACTTCTGAGGTTAGATCATTCCTGTTAAGAGATATTGGATATTGGTTGGTGCTCACCTTGGTAACGTATTGAGGAATTGCTGTAACAAATAGGTTTAAAGAGCAAATTATATTTCTTCTGTTATGTGTGATCAGTCCACGGGTCATCATTACTTCTGGGATATAACTCCTCCCCAACAGGAAATGCAAGAGGATTCACCCAGCAGAGCTGCATATAGCTCCTCCCCTCTACGTCAGTCCCAGTCATTCGACCAAGAATCAACGAGAAAGGAGTAACCAAGGGTGAAGTGGTGACTGGAGTATAATTTAAAAGATATTTACCTGCCTTAAAAACAGGGCGGGCCGTGGACTGATCACACAACAGAAGAAAGGAATTTATCAGGTAAGCATAAATTATGTTTTCTTCTGTTATGTGTGATCAGTCCACGGGTCATCATTACTTCTGGGATACCAATACCAAAGCAAAAGTACACGGATGACGGGAGGGATAGGCAGGCTCATTATACAGAAGGAACCACTGCCTGAAGAACCTTTCTCCCAAAAATAGCCTCCGAAGAAGCAAAAGTGTCAAATTTGTAAAATTTGGAAAAAGTATGAAGCGAAGACCAAGTTGCAGCCTTGCAAATCTGTTCAACAGAGGCCTCATTCTTAAAGGCCCAAGTGGAAGCCACAGCTCTAGTGGAGTGAGCTGTAATTCTTTCAGGAGGCTGCTGTCCAGCAGTCTCATAGGCTAAACGTATTATGCTACGAAGCCAAAAAGAGAGAGAGGTAGCAGAAGCTTTTTGACCTCTCCTCTGTCCAGAGTAAACAACAAACAAGGAAGAAGTTTGGCGAAAATCTTTAGTTGCCTGCAAGTAGAACTGATCACACAACAGAAGAAAGGAATTTATCAGGTAAGCATAAATTATGTTTTTTAGACTGTGTTTCATAGTTTTGAATAACTCTTAGTTTGCCTTGTTATATGCAAAACATTTAAAATTCATTGTTGCTGTGTTTGGCAGACTTAAAGAAATAAATTGTATTTTAAAACTGATAGCCATAGCCCTGTATAGTGTTAAATTTGTATCTTGCAGGTTAAGTAACTTATCTGTGCAATTTCTGATGTTGTGAATTTGTATTAAGATAAGTTGCAACTAAATAGCTGAATATATATATTATCCAATTGTTTATAAGCACTGTTAGGATTGTATTGCTTGGATGTTAAAAGTTAAAGGTTTTAGTCCCATTGTGTTAACTGAATGAAAGGCTATTTGTAAATAAGGCTGGTTTTTAAAGGTAAAATTTTCTGGGCTTTGTAAGAAGGATAGCATATCTTAATAGTTTTAAATGCAAATAATATTGTTTCATGTTCTGGTATTATAAATATATTTCAATATGTTCATAGATATTAACTAAATAAAATAATTCAGGTATTTATATTAATTTTATGGTTCTTAGTAGATGCATACTGATTGAGGGTTTATTTTAAAGGATAATTATTTATATAGATTGTGTTATAACCCTTCCATAAGCTGATATATTATTTGGAGAGCACTACTGAAGGTTCTTATAAATATACTGACATATTGTATGGAGGCACTTGCTGAGATTTATTAATATTCATTATCTTGATATCATATATTTGTAGTAAATATAAATTATTATAAAAGAGAGAAAAAAAAATTCCATATTTCGAAATTAATATTTTGAAAATAAAGTTTTTTTTTTTAAATTGAAATATTGATTTTTGTGTTCAAGAGTAATATTAATATTTTGAAATATTATTAAAAAAAAAAAAATTTTGAAAAATTAATAAAAATATTAATTTTTCATATTTCAAAGTTCATAAAAATATTAATTTTTCATATTTCAAAATTCATAAAAATATTATTTTTTCATATTTCAAAATTCATAAAAATATAAATTTTTCATATTTTTCATATTTCAAAATTGGTCAAAAATATTAATTTTGTCATAGTTCAAAATTAATATTGATATTTTGAAGAGATCAATTTCCCTCTCTCTTATTGGTCAAAATTGTATTAGCGTTTTTATCTTATTAAGTGCAACACTAGGATAACAATGTCTTCAGCAAAAATGAATGCTAGCGTTTCTGAACAAGATGAAATTGTGCCCTCCCCAAGGTCCTCTGTCAATGAAGTAGTTCAGAAAAAAAATGCTCAAATTGGAAGCAATGAACCACATCATGACTAGACTTGATATTGGGGACGATGTCTCCAGGTATATTAATGAGTGTAAAGATAAGGCCAAAGATTTAGTTAAAGATAAGTGGTTTGAAGATGGGGAATTATACCAAATGTTACTGCAACTTAATAAATGCACGGAACTTAGGGGGCGTGATTAATTAATTTTCGAAACTTGGCTGATCCTAATGTATTTGAGCTGTGAGATGTCTAACAAAATGGCAGGACCGAACAGACAATTAGGGCGGCTAAGGGATGAAAATGATTCATTACGAGAATTTGAAGATGCATTTATTCAGGCAAAGACAGAGGTTTTCCATGCTAGCCAAAAGGCTTCTGACTTAGAGAAATATAATCAGGAATTAGTGGCTGATTTTAAAGCTTTCGAAGAAGAATATGAAAAGTGCCAAGATGAAAATAAAACTTTAAAAGCTAGATATCATGAGGCTGAAAAAGCATACAAGCAGGCAATAAATAAATTACAAATTAGCAGTTATAAGGACTGGGACAGAAATGAGTTTCAAGATACCAGGCGGGAGAATAGACAAAGATACCCAAACTATAGCCCTAATTCAGGCCCAGAGGTAAATTTTTCCCCTAGGCAATTACGTAACTCTGGGGGACCAGAAAATTATTACGCCTCAGATGAAAGGCACTCTAGCTCAAACAATAAGTCCCCAGTAAGATCCAGTGATGTACCAAATAAAGTGTATGACACCCCCACAATAATTAAATTCCTAAAGAATACAGTACGCCCATTTTCTAAAGGGGGGGCCACTTCCATAATTGACCACTTAGAGGCCTTTGAAAACGCATTATCTATAATGAGTGTTACAAGTGAGCAGTTAAAAATTGAATTTCTACCCTGGGTATTTGAAAGTAAACATCACAAATTCTTTGCTTCACTAAAGGATATGAATATTCATTCCTGGAGTGAAACAAAATGACAATGCAGAAAAGAATTCGGACAACATCGCACTAAGACGGCAGCGAGAATAGCTGTAAATGGTTTAAAATGTAGTGCGAATCAAAGTCCAATCGAGTTCCTTTCTGTATTGAAGAATGGCTGAAGATGATCCCATATTTGAAGGTTCAGAGTTTGTGAATATATTCTTTGAAGCGCTACCCACACCCATCAAAATCAACTTATCTAGAGATTTTGAGGAGAACTGTTCATTGGAATGGCTGATCAAAGAGAGTACGAAATTATACTCTATTCAGCAGTCCAGTGAACAGGGGGATAAAAGGGAGAAAAAGCCCAATCCTAAAATAGTGGCCGAAACTAGGGTGTCACCTGAACCCCTAAATTTGGAGTCTAAAAAGAAAACCTACGCGGAAGTGGCCAGAGAAAACGGGCCATCTCCACAGAGGTTTAACTCTACCCCTCCCCCAACACGAGATGAGGCGCAGAGAGACTATAGCCAAAGCGGGGGACATACTCAGGTGAATAATTACGCCCAAAGAGAATACCCACAGAATAATGGGTACCCCCGCAAAGGTAGATACAGTAGATGGCAAAGGTATTCTCAGGATAACCAGACACCCCAAGTAAATAATGCTCCCCAAAATAATAATGCAGAACAAATTGAACCCCAGGGGCAACCACGCCAGGATAGCTCTAATTCTGAGGGGAACCAATGGTCCAAGAATCATTATTATGGGGCATCAAGAGATAGGCCCAGGAGTAGGGGTAACTTGTACAATCAAGTAGATCAGCTTAGTACCCAGCTAATTCGGTTGAGCGAACAAGTCGTTAATATGAGTCAAAAACATACGGCTCAGCAACCGAACAATACTTTTTTAGGGGTACAGCCAGTGGTCAGCAGTGGACCACAGGCACAGTCATAAACACTGCAGTATCACCTAAGAGGGAGGGGAGAGATATACAAAATGTAATAATAAATATCAATGATACTAATCATGTTCTCTCCCCACAGACCGGAAACTGACGATTTAGCCGTGATGACAAGCAACCTCATCCGGGAAAAATTAACAAATCTCTTCCTTTGCAGCACTCTCTTAACCTTATTTCCACAGATGCAGTACACAGGAATCCAGCCGACCCTGTCATGGAGGAGGCCGGTAGGTATGAAGCTTCCTCTGCACGGGAAAACGTGGCAAATTCAGGTAACATGTGGCGAAGCCCACAGATGTATGATAACGCCAACTTTATGTGTGAAATGGTAGAAACTGCAGGGAAATATTGTGTATTGGCTGAACTACAAGATTCAGTCTCCAACCCTATCATGGGATTAGTCGATACTGGGTCTCAGGCAACTATATTATCCCACAGGTACTACACACAGCTAAATGAGCTAACACCCGACAAACCTAAAATAAAAGAATTTGACAGTTCTCTAATAGGAGTTGGGGGTGATTCTCTAAAAGTCTATGGTATGGCCTGGTTAAAATTTAAATTGGGGAACAGGGTCATAAGACACCCTGTCATTATAGTGGATCTGCCAACTGATCGTTTAATTATTGGTAGTAATCTCCTGAAGCGATTAAGCACCATAATTGATTGCATAAATAATGTAACTTGGTCACAAGTTAAAAAGCCTATCAATTATGAAAAATCTGGTATATCTCGCACCCGACATAGCTGTCACGTGGTGGAAGAGAAACCAGATGCTGTGGAGATTCATTTCAGGAATAACTCTGTACCTGAAATCACTATTCTACAAATAGATGATCAGACTCCTTTAAGTGGCTCTGATGGTAATACTTTTAAAATTTCGCCTGGAAAGATAGCGAATATTTCCCTAGATGGCGATGTATTAACCATATCACTCCACAAGGGGATCATAAAATCCCTAAGGGGGGAGGCCATGCTCAATACCTCACAGGGATTGAGAGAGTTAAAGAGGATCTATTTATCCCTATACAAATGCATAACCTTGGTACAACAAAATATGCCAAGTTGAGTTTAAAACAGGAAGCTAGCTATATAAGCGAAGGCTTATTAGCACAGATAGCTGAACCTAAAGTGATTAAATATCTTTCTCCCCAAGACCACTGTGTCCACAACCTGGATAACAGGTTTGAAAGCTATAACATCACGGCTAAGTGCTTATTATTTATCTCTATAGGTAATAAGTCAGTGAAGCACCTATTTTTAGTTTTAAATACTCCCCATAATCAAATATACATTGGCAATGATATCTTACATAGGTATGCCATCCAAATAGATTTGATTAACTCTTGCCTCTGGAGCAGATTAAAGGGGGACCCTGAAGCATTTCAGGATGAAAATGCAGCCCTGAAATCAAACCAGCAATTGCCATATGCTGTCAATATGCAGGTGTCTAACGATGCTATAATTCCTTCTGGGGCTGATAAATTCCATTTACCCTTACAGGTATAGAGAGGTCAGAAATTAAAAACTTCTGAAACACTAATTTGCCTGTCCCATAGAATACAAAATCTGGGTATCACAGTAACCTACACTCCTATGGTGATTATTGGAACCGTTCCAATACATATTATTGTGCATAACATGACCCCACAGGATATAAAATTATCCAAGGGAACTACCATAGGATATGCACTGGAATCAAGTTATTACACTTTTGGATTCCAGAATAATAAAATTGGGCTGATCCCTGAAGGATACTTAACTGACGAACAATTAATAGAACAATCCTTTGCATCTATGCCAGAGGGTCTATTTAATATTCAGTCTATTTATCCATTCAGCTCAGAGGTAGGCATCTGTAAAATTGAAGAAGCCTCTCTAGTGTTTGATCAGCCAATCAAACAGCAAGATTACCCCAATTCTCAGAGTCATGGGGGCAATGTAAACTATAATCAAGGGGATCTCACCTCTAGGTTGGAAGAAGCCTATGAAATAGGACAGCCTGAAATCTTTCCAGGATTTCAACAAATAGTGGAAGAGCAAATATCCTTAGCTAATGGCTGTTCCAGCGATGATGAACGCCAACTGCTGCTAGAACTCCTGTTGGAGTACAAGGATATTTTCGCTAGGGATTCTTACGACTGTGGTACTACAGATTTGCACATTGCAAGGATACAAACAGATCCCAATGCACCACCTGTCTTTGTTAAACAATACAGACTTCCTTTAGCCTCATATGATTCTCTTGCAGAGATCATAAGGAACTTGGAAGAAAGGGGTATCATACGACAGGTGCACAGCTCTTATAATAATCCTATTTTAGGTGTTCTTAAGCCCAATGGACAATGGCGTTTGTGTGCTGATTTAAGACAGCTAAACAAATGAGTGTACATGTCTGGCTGGCCTGTGCCATATATTGACCAATGCCTAGCACAAATGCAGGGATCCAAAATATTCACTGCCATTGATTGTGCACAGGGATATTGGACCATAAAGGTACATGAAGAGAACCAATATAAGCTGGCATTCTCTTTCCAAAAGGTCCAATATGCATTCCAGAGACTTCCATTTGGATACATAAATTCTGGACATGAATTTGCTGTATTCATGCATAAGGCTATGCCTGATGCACTGGAAAGGGGGACCTTATCTTATGTTGATGATGTTTTAATCAAAAGCACAGACTTTGAAAAACACATCGCAAAGCTTAAACACGTCCTCAGCCAACTTAAAAGGGCAGGTGTCAAATTATCCCTACAAAAAGCTCAATGGTGCCGCACTCGTGTAAACTTCTTGGGACATGAAGTTACTTCTGAAGGGGTAAATCCTCAGAAGAAAAAGGTGGAATCTATAGTAAATTCTAAAAACTAACTAACTTAAAGGAATTGAGATCATTTCTGGGTATGACAAATTATTCTCGCAAATTCATTGATAATTATGCAGAGTTAGCTAAACCACTACTACTTCTTCTAAAGAAGGATGTGAAATGGCACTGGAGTGAGTTTCAAGAGATAGCCATCAAAGAGCTGAAGAGAAAACTCACACAAGCACCTTGCTTAGCATACCCTGAAGGTGGTAAACCTTTCTTCTTAGAGACAGGTTACACAGATGTAAGCATGAGTGCTGTTTTATACCAAAAGCATGATAATTTAAACAAAGCCATTGCTTATGCGAGAAAATATCTATCCCCAGTAGAAATAAAGGGCGAGAAAATTATTGTAGAAATAGCCCACCAGCCGCTGCTATATTTGCAAAGTGAGAGAATAAGAGATGGGAATTTGTCAAATAGCCGCATAACAGCGTGGACTCTTTCCTTACAAGGCTGGCCATTAGAAATTTGCTACAAGCAGAATAAAAAGAATCCAGTCGCACAGGGGCTTGCTGAGCTCCACGACTGTACTGCTAGAGATCCCGGGGAAGAATTATCAGAAGATGATTTCCTGGAGGAACAATTGCTTTCCCCATATAAGATGTAAAATGAGGACCATTGTCAAACATTACCTTGGGTGTATGTTGATGGTTGTTCTTACCATGCCACTATTGATAATGAGCGCAGATTAGTCGCTGGCATTGGTATAACTTGGGCAAATGGATTCTCAAATATATCTATAGGTTTCAACATTGGACCAAGATCCAGTCAAGTTGCAGAACTCACTGCTGTTCTCAAAACCATTGAAATGGCTATTGAACATAATATTCATGAATTTGTGATCATAACTGACTCAAATTATGTGCGTGACAGTTTTGATGAATACCTGCCAACTTGGAAAAGAAATGGCATGCAGAAAAGCAATAACAAACCAGTCAAGCATGGCAAGTTGTTCTGCGAGAATGATAATCTGGTGGTATCCAATGATTTAACCATACACTGGAAAAAGACCAAGGGTCATTCCAGAATTCTAGTTCCTGATAAGGAAGGCAATGATCTTGCAGATTCATTAGCCAAACAAGGAGCCATAACTGGAGAACTCCTTAATATTGACCACTTAATGGGTGCAATTCAGGTAGAAGCCATCACCAGAAACCAAGCAAAACAACAGAGTGAGCCTAACTTGGTACAATGGAGTCAGGATTCTCCTAGTGAGGACCTGATCACTAGTCAAAAAGAAGACCCCATTGTAGGCACCTTCTATAAACACATAAAAAATCCTGAAAGCAACCCCATCTCAAAAGATGATTGTATTGGCAAAGTAAATCTTAGAATCTTAATAAAATCTAGATCACAATTCAAGTTACAGGATGGTTTGTTAATTAGAACCTACAAAACTGGCATCCAGCAATGGGTAGTACCCACCAAGTTCAGAGGTCTAATGCTTCAACATGCCCATGATGCTCCCACATCTGGTCATCGTGGTGCCAAACTCACGTATGAAATATTACGTGATTACGCTTTTTGGCCACACATGTTGAAAGATGTTCAAACCTACTGTCAAGGGTGTTTAATCTGCCCACAGTTCCAACTCACTGCACCAATGCATAGAGCGTCATTGCAGAAAAGGGGGATGATAATGCCATTTTCAGATATACATATTGATTTTATTGGCCCTGTAACTAGGTCATCAAGAGGTAACAAATACATGTTAACCGTGACATGTCTGTTCACTAAATGGGTAGAGTGCATCAGTGCACCTAACAATAGTGCTGAAACATGCGCAGCATTGCTCATCAACCACGTATTTTCCAGATTTGGTTTGTCCCAAAGAATCGAATCAGATTGGGGAACCCACTTCACTAGCAAAGTGATGACCAAAATGTGGAAAATACTAGGGGTAAAAAGGAAGCTCCATATTGCTTATAGAGCTGCCTCAAGTGGTGGTGTAGAGCGTTACAACCAGTCCATTGTGAAAATCCTACAAAAAATATGTGAGTGAAACGGGTAAAGACTGGGATGTAAAACTACCTCTAGTCCTAATGGCATTAAGAGCAACTCCAAGTAGTGCTACCAAGATGTCACCTTTTGAACTGATGACTGTTAGAAGAATGGTTCTACCTCAGCATCTGCTGTACCGTACATCAGACCAAAACTTGATAAACGCTGCCAATATGCATCAATATGTGGAGAACCTAAGAAAGCACCTGCAATATGCCTTTGCATTTGCTCAAAGGAATTTAGAAAGATCCGCAACTGCCACTAAAACCTATTATGATCTCAAAACGTCCAAAAAGGAATATGAAATAAATGATAAAGTTTATCTTTATAACTTTGGAAGAGATCAGGTTAGGGAGAAGACATTTCTTCCCTCATGGAAAGGTCCTTTTGTCATTACTGACAGACTATCTCCAGTGGCCTATAAAATACGGATCCCCAAAAATGAAAATTTCATAGATAAATGGGTCCATATCAATCAATTGCGGGCATGTCATCCCAGGTCCCAACCTTGCAGACATACTGTTTGAGGTGTGTTTTTTTTTTACTCAAAAATATTTTTTATTTTAAATTAAATTTTGACATGATAAGCGTAAATTCAAGCTCTGAGGCACATAATAGGCTGTATGTGCTCTTTTCTAAATAACCATTTGCATTTCAGTGGTATCCTGTGATTATTTCACCCTCCAGCAGGAGTGCTCATACTGGCTAGCATAAAGGAGGACGTAAGGTTCTCCACATCATCACGCCCTGACGAAGCCCAGAACGCCAAGCGGGTGAAACGCGCGTCGGCATTGGTCCAGCTGACCGGAACACGAGAACTGTGTTTGTACTGGTGAACCACACACACCTCAAACAGTATGTCTGCGCGCTACGCCAAAGAACGGACTTAAGCTCAAAAACGTCCGGAGGCAAAGACGGCTCTAAGCAAGCAGTAACAACACTTGGAAACTTAAACATCTGGATAAAGGTCGTATTGTTCTATGACTGTTGCCTTGATTGATTGGCAAGCATTTTGATATGCATACCTAGCTACCCTGTCGAGGGGGCTTACCTTGTTTCTCAGATAAGAATTTGCAAGTATTGGATACTTGATGCATATGAACTGCACACTGACTGAAAGGCTGGCTTTTGTGTTCTCCTGCATCTTGCTTTCTTTTCCCATGGCTGTATATTGCTATTGCTTGCATGTTTGATCTATGAATCCTAAAGTCTAACATACGACCACCTACATCTACTGCTAAGGACTGATTGCTAATATTGCTATTCATTGCTATTATTGCACTTTTGCCGCTTTACCTATGTCTAAAAAGTCTTTTGCTGCATTGTACATACTTTAGGGACACGATCCCAGTGACTATTTAGATCCCATATATATTAACCTGCCCGGCAAGTAACCTCATATAAGAGGTGCCGTACGCAGCAGGGTGTAGTAGTCTGGGCGTTGTTCCTCCTGCATATACTTATGCATATGTACATATCTCTGCATAACTTGCTATTGATATTTATTTGACACTTGAGGTTAGCTTTTAACCTATGATATATGCATTTATTCACTACTTGGTACCTAAACAGATCCCTGACCGGTCAGGTTTTAATGTTGATTTACTATTGCTGTTAATATTTACACACAAGTACAATCTGTACTCCTGCCCTTTTTGTTACAGTATTTGGGAGACTGAGTACATGGGGTGTAGATTACCACCCTCTCTCTCAGCGACCTAAGCAGTTTTTGGATACACTACCTATTGTAAGAGCTAATAAAATTCTTTATAAAATTGTGCTGAATCCCCTGTCTTTTATCCAGGAATACAATCCAGGATTTTCTTCTCTCTTTTAAACCCATTACATAATACTAATGTGAATGTGAATACCACATTCATTGATATATACGTTTTACAATCAGTATTTAGCAATACTGGTTGGTCTAAATTTTAGCTCTAAGCAGCTGCATCCCCTCCGTATATTTCTTGAATATATATATATATATATGTATATATGTGTATGTGTGTATTATGTATATACATGCATATTTTGAAAGCATAAAATATCTTAGCCTCTGTGGGCGCCATGTACTAAGGCATCAATTTTTTCGCAAAGAACGTATCGAATTAACCCGCAGGCATGCGGATGGAACTTCGTTACATGAATGTACTAAAAACCAAGCCGTAAAATTTCGCGTCTACTGTGTGTCGAAGACAATCGGATTATTGATAACTTTGAAGCTTTGTTTGGTGCGAAAGAGCAAAGTTAAGAAGCAGTCTGCGACCTGATTGGTTTAGTTCTCTACACACGTGACGATCTAGGTGTCATAATCGTCAGACAAGCGGCAACGTCTGGCTGCTGACATGTATAAGAAGGAAGGCACATGTACCTTGGAAAGACGACCATCAATGCATCAATGACTTTGGTTAGGTGCCTCGAAAAAGCAGACTGACTTGGAATGAACCTGTGGCAAAAAAATGTAAGGCTGCCAACAGTTTTAATAGTCCGGGTATGGCTTGTGAACGCGCTGTCATAGGTTCCAGGTATTCTGCTATTTCATTGTAAAGTTCCATAATAGCTTCTCTGTCTAAACGGAATCTCTGGATAATCTCCCGATCAGAAATGCTTTCCAAACCCATACGTGGAAGGAAAACTCTAGGGACTCGGATTCTTCTACCTCTCCTTCTTTGCAATCCATTGTTGTCAACCGGTGCCTGTATAGCCCTTCTTCCTCGTAATTTAATCAATCGGAAAAGAAACATGTGTAAAAGTGTCTCCATCTTCATTCAGTGATCCAAAAACCAATAATGATACAATAGTAGTCTAGTCCTTTCACTTAAGTACTTCTACCTGGCGTCCGGTTAATACCCCCTATAGTTTTCTATTGTATTCGCTACCTAAATTGTCGCGAAGCAAATCACGCGAAGTTACAGTGAAAGTTGGAGCGGATGGATTAGTTGTAACATTCATAATTTCCGATTACAGCGAATTTACGTGCGATCGAACATGTAGTAAGTGGAAAAAGGCTTCGGAATGATCAGTTGCATAAAATTACGATAGCTGAGGAAAATAGTGGTTTTTCGACCCGATCGCAGATTGGTACATACGAGAAGCAGATCGTGAGCGAATTTTGACACGGAAATACAGTCGGACGGTCACTTCGAAGCTTAGTACATGGCGCCCTGTGTGTTTAAGAACATGAATAGATGTTTATGCACCTGAAGAGAAGTGATTATTAACATTTATTTTTATTTCAGATCTACATAGACAGGATTCATGTATTCAGGAAGAAATACACAGAAATGTAATATGCTGTATCTGAATAAATGCAATATATCAGGAGTTTTAAATACTACCAATCTGGAAAAATTAGCAGTATAATTGTTTTGATATGGTATGGTGTTAAGGACATACTGTGTTTAATGTCAAATTGATCAGAATAAATAATGTGATATAATACAATACATATAACCTACTAATGCAAGAAATTATGGCAGTTATTACACACTTTAAAGAAATATTTTAAATGCTAGAAATGTTAAAAATGTATGGCTGTGTTGTACGTCTGCTGCCTCCCGTGAGCCAAAACCAAATATGACAGTTAAAGGATTTAGCTGTTCAAAAGAGGCGTTCCCATGGTGAACATGCTCAGCTCCGTTAAGGGCCAATCCGATTAGATATTCCAGATATCCAATCCGAGACAAGCTTCTGTTTTTGGCGTTTCCAATCTAACCAATGATGGGTAATGATCAAAAAAGGGGAGGGGTGAAATGAGATGATTTAACCCCAAGCATAGAGGCTGCAAGAGGCTGGCGGCTGCTATCTCTGGCTATCCTTGAAGGAAAATAACTGCGACAGTTATTACAAAGCAAACGGCTATCTATATGCTCCATATGCAGATACCCCCAATCTTGGTCTTCTGAGGTTAGATCATTCCTGTTAAGAGATATTGGATATTGGTTGGTGCTCACCTTGGTAACGTATTGATAAATTGCTGTAACAAATAGATTTAAAGAGCAAATTATATTTTTAGACTGTGTTTCATAGTTTTGAATAACTCTTAGTTTGCCTTGTTATATGCAAAACATTTAAAATTCATTGTTGCTGTGTTTGGCAGACTTAAAGAAATAAATTGTATTTTAAAACTGATAGCAATAGCCCTGTATAGTGTTAAATTTGTATTGTGCAGGTTAAGTAACTTATCTGTGCAATTTCTGATGTTGTGAATTTGTATTAAGATAAGTTGCAACTAAATAGCTGAATATATATATTATCCAATTGTTTATAAGCACTGTTAGGATTGCTTGGATGTTAAAAGTTAAAGGTTTTAGTCCCATTGTGTTAACTGAATGAAAGGCTATTTGTAAATAAGGTTGGTTTTTAAAGGTAAAATTTTCTGGGCTTTGTAAGAAGGATAGCAAATCTTAATAGTTTTAAACGCAAATAATATTGTTTCATGTTCTGGTATTATAAATATATTTCAATATGTTCATAGATATTAACTAAATAAAATAATTCAGGTATTTATATTAATTTTATGGTTCCTAGTAGATGCATACTGATTGAGGGTTTATTTTAAAGGATAATTATATAAATAGATTGTGTTATAACCCTTCCATAAGCTGATATATTATTTGGAGAGCACTACTGAAGGTTCTTATAAATATACTGACAACCGAGGAAGGAAAGGAAGATACCAACGACTGATACAAGCTGAACCAGCATTTCCAGCTAGCACACCTGATCTATTCACACAGACCTTGGGAGAGACTGTGGGACGGCTGCGGTTCACCAGAAGGGGAAAGTATTAATACATATTATACCTGTTTGCATGTATATCTGTTTTTTCTCTCCTGTATAATATGGAAAATACCATTGTTAATAATACTTTAAATGATTGGAGGACTGCAAGACAGTCCAAATATAATGACATATTTGGTAAAACATAAAACTCTAACTCCGAATGGGAGTCTATAATTTTTAAATTACAAAAATTATACACAAAAGAAGCCAAAAAATGGTGGGAAGTAACATTTTTAAGTAGATACCTTAATGAAAGTATTGTACCCAGAGGACTTAGAGTATTTAAAATTCCAGCATTTGGATTAGAGGATGATAATTTTTTGCAAAAATGGAACGCAGCTTTACATAAATGTTCTCTAGAATTAGTCAGCTTACTATATGAGATGCAAGACTTACAATTGAAATCTCTAGAGAAAGAAATTAATACATTAGAACAAAAACTCAGTGGTTATTTAGACAACAAGAAATGTAAAGATAAGTTTGAATACATTAAAGAGAAAGCAAAAGAATTTGATGAAACAATAGGTGACAAAAAACATCAAAAATATATGAGAGATAATGAAGACTTTTAAGGTGGGACACAATATGTACAAAAAAAGCCTACACAGCAAAACAAATCACTTGATGAAAGGGGGAGAACAAAAACCAATAATGGTAATAATTATTCACATCACAATAGAAAAAATGTATATCACAGTAATGAATATTCTAGAGATAGAAAATATCTAAATCACGGTCACATGCACAAAAATTATAGCACAGACACTAGTAGAAATCAGTACACACATCAAGAAAGAAATCAGAGACCAAGATCGCACAATAAAGAACTGGTAAATGAAAATTTTATTTACAATGAAAGAAATCAAAGACACAGGTAACAACACAGAGAATACACACAAAGAAATGATCATAGGAACTATGATTCTCCATACAATGCTCAAAATCAATATAAAAAACAAAAAGATTATTATCAAAAAGATACACATAATTATCACTATACACCAAAAACACCACGTGCACATCACCAAAATTATAAAAGACCACGATCTCCTTTTATGAAGGGAGAAACAAAAGAGAAACACAAAACAGAAATAAGGGAAAGTTTTTCAAGACCCCCTCACCATTACACATACCAGAAAGAGGATCATATGGGGGAGAGAGAGAAACATTCACACAGGGAAAATTGGACACATCAAAACACATACTCACCAATCAGGATAGATCATCCTCAGAAAAAGAGGGGAAGATCTCCAAACATAGAGGAAATAGAGGAGGAAGAGGGAAATCAAAGAAAGAGGAGACAGTAACACAGGGGATCTTTAATCTTTCATCCAAAACCATAAGTGACAATGAAAAATCAGTTTTATCTAGGGGACTAAAATTTATCCCCACACAAAAAGTTAATTCTTTTCAACTCTTTGTAGATGCACAAAAATTTGTGAGAAATTTAACGGTAAAAAGATTCTTTGCCAAACAGCCATCTGTACAATATATACCACCTCAAGATAGTCTAAGAAGTAAATTTAAAAACCCCTCAAGATTTTACCCAAGTCACATAAAGGGTCCCAATATAGAGGTATTTAATAAATTGATAATGAAAGATATAGACAATTTAACCAACAAAGGAAATAAGAGTTATCACAATCTTACAAAACAAGAAAAGGACATTCTTACAAATCTAAACAAGAGAAGATATAGTGATAAAGGAGGCGCACAAGGGTGGAGGTGTGGTCATTCTAGATAAAGAACATTATATGGACGAAGCTAACAGAATCCTAGGAGACTTTAATACATATATTATTTTAACAAAGAATCCCAAAAAAGAATACACCTCCACTCTTCAAAAACTACTTATAGAAGCATTTAACCAAAATATAATAACAGAAGAGGAATTTGATTTTCTTTATAAAACAGATTCTAAGACCCCAATCTTTTATTTTTTACCCAAATTACATAAGCATGCAACAAGGCCACCAGGAAGGCCGATTATTAGTGGGATAGATTCTTTAAGTTCAAACTTGTCAGCATTCATAGGCCTAGATTTAGAGTTCGGCGGTAGCCGTCAAAACCAGCGTTAGAGGCTCCTAACGCTGGTTTTGGGCGCCCGCTGGTATTTGGAGTCAGTGATTAAAGGGTCTAACGCTCACTTTTCAGCCGCGACTTTTCCATACCGCAGATCCCCCTACGCCATTTGCGTAGCCTATCTTTTCAATGGGATCTTTCTAACGCTGGTATTTAGAGTCGTTTCTGCAGTGAGCGTTAGAGCTCTAACGACAAGATTCCAGCCGCCTGAAAATAGCAGGAGTTAAGAGCTTTCTGGCTAACGCCGGTTTATAAAGCTCTTAACTACTGTACCCTAAAGTACACTAACACCCATAAACTACCTATGTACCCCTAAACCGAGGTCCCCCCACATCGCCGCCACTCGATTAAATTTTTTAACCCCTAATCTGCCGACCGCCACCTACGTTATACTTATGTACCCCTAATCTGCTGCCCCTAACACCGCCGACCCCTGTATTATATCTATTAACCCCTAACTTGCCCCCCACAACGTCGCCGCAAGCTACTTAAAATAATTAACCCCTAATCTTCCGACCGCAAATCGCCGCCACCTACGTTATCCCTATGTACCCCTAATCTGCTACCCCTAACATCGCCGACCCCTATGTTATATTTATTAACCCCTAATCTGCCCCCCACAACGTCGCCGACACCTACCTACACTTATTAACCCCTAATCTGCCGAGCGGACCTGAGCGCTACTATAATAAAGTTATTAACCCCTAATCCGCCTCACTAACCCTATCATAAATAGTATTAACCCCTAATCTGCCCTCCCTAACATCGCCGACACCTACCTTCAATTATTAACCCCTAATCTGCCGACCGGAGCTCACCGCTATTCTAATAAATGTATTAACCCCTAAAGCTAAGTCTAACCCTAACACTAACACCCCCCTAAGTTAAATATAATTTTTATCTAACGAAATAAATTAACTCTTATTAAATAAATAATTCCTATTTAAAGCTAAATACTTACCTGTAAAATACATCCTAATATAGCTACAATATAAATTATAATTATATTATAGCTATTTTAGGATTAATATTTATTTTACAGGCAACTTTGTAATTATTTTAACCAGGTACAATAGCTATTAAATAGTTAAGAACTATTTAATAGTTACCTAGTTAAAATAATTACAAATTTACCTGTAAAATAAATCCTAACCTAAGATATAATTAAACCTAACACTACCCTATCAATAAAATAATTAAATAAACTACCTACAATTACCTACAATTAACCTAACACTACACTATCAATAAATTAATTAAACACAATTGCTACAAATAAATAAAATTAAATAAACTATCTAAAGTACAAAAAATAAAAAAGAACTAAGTTACAGAAAATAATAAAATATTTACAAACATAAGAAAAATATTACAACAATTTTAAACTAATTACACCTACTCTAAGCCCCCTAATAAAATAACAAAGCCCCCCAAAATAAAAAATTCCCTACCCTATTCTAAAATACAAATATTACAAGCTCTTTTACCTTACCAGCCCTGAACAGGGCCCTTTGCGGGGCATGCCCCAAGAATTTCAGCTCTTTTGCCTGTAAAAAAAAACATACAATACCCCCCCCCCAACATTACAACCCACCACCCACATACCCCTAATCTAACCCAAACCCCCCTTAAATAAACCTAACACTACCCCCCTGATGATCTTCCTACCTTGTCTTCACCATGCCAGGTTCACCGATCCGTCCTGGCTCCAAGATCTTCATCCACCCCAAGCGGGGGCTAGACATCCACTGAAGAAGTCCAGAAGAGGGTCCAAAGTCTTCCTCCTATCCGGCAAGAAGAGGACATCCGGACCGGCAAACATCTTCTCCAAGCGGCATCTTCTATCTTCTTCCATCCGATGACGACCGGCTCCATCTTGAAGACCTCCAGCGCGGATCCATCCTCTTCTTCCGACGACTAGACGACGAATGACGGTTCCTTTAAGGGACGTCATCCAAGATGGCGTCCCTCGAATTCCGATTGGCTGATAGGATTCTATCAGCCAATCGGAATTAAGGTAGGAATTTTCTGATTGGCTGATGGAATCAGCCAATCAGAATATAGTTCAATCCGATTGGCTGATCCAATCAGCCAATCAGATTGAGCTCGCATTCTATTGGCTGATCGGAACAGCCAATAGAATGCGAGCTCAATCTGATTGGCTGATTGGATCAGCCAATCGGATTGAACTATATTCTGATTGGCTGATTCCATCAGCCAATCAGAAAATTCCTACCTTAATTCCGATTGGCTGATAGAATCCTATCAGCCAATCGGAATTCGAGGGACGCCATCTTGGATGACGTCCCTTAAAGGAACCGTCATTCGTCGTCTAGTCGTCGGAAGAAGAGGATGGATCCGCGCTGGAGGTCTTCAAGATGGAGCCGGTCGTCATCGGATGGAAGAAGATAGAAGATGCCGCTTGGAGAAGATGTTTGCCGGTCCGGATGTCCTCTTCTTGCCGGATAGGAGGAAGACTTTGGACCCTCTTCTGGACTTCTTCAGTGGATGTCTAGCCCCCGCTTGGGGTGGATGAAGATCTTGGAGCCAGGACGGATCGGTGAACCTGGCATGGTGAAGACAAGGTAGGAAGATCATCAGGGGGGTAGTGTTAGGTTTATTTAAGGGGGGTTTGGGTTAGATTAGGGGTATGTGGGTGGTGGGTTGTAATGTTGGGGGGGGGGTATTGTATGTTTTTTTTTACAGGCAAAAGAGCTGAAATTCTTGGGGCATGCCCCGCAAAGGGCCCTGTTCAGGGCTGGTAAGGTAAAAGAGCTTGTAATATTTGTATTTTAGAATAGGGTAGGGAATTTTTTATTTTGGGGGGCTTTGTTATTTTATTAGGGGGCTTAGAGTAGGTGTAATTAGTTTAAAATTGTTGTAATATTTTTCTTATGTTTGTAAATATTTTATTATTTTCTGTAACTTAGTTCTTTTTTATTTTTTGTACTTTAGATAGTTTATTTAATTTTATTTATTTGTAGCAATTGTGTTTAATTAATTTATTGATAGTGTAGTGTTAGGTTAATTGTAGGTAATTGTAGGTAGTTTATTTAATTATTTTATTGATAGGGTAGTGTTAGGTTTAATTATATCTTAGGTTAGGATTTATTTTACAGGTAAATTTGTAATTATTTTAACTAGGTAACTATTAAATAGTTCTTAACTATTTAATAGCTATTGTACCTGGTTAAAATAATTACAAAGTTGCCTGTAAAATAAATATTAATCCTAAAATAGCTATAATATAATTATAATTTATATTGTAGCTATATTAGGATGTATTTTACAGGTAAGTATTTAGCTTTAAATAGGAATTATTTATTTAATAAGAGTTAATTTATTTCGTTAGATAAAAATTATATTTAACTTAGGGGGGTGTTAGTGTTAGGGTTAGACTTAGCTTTAGGGGTTAATACATTTATTAGAATAGCGGTGAGCTCCGGTCGGCAGATTAGGGGTTAATAATTGAAGGTAGGTGTCGGCGATGTTAGGGAGGGCAGATTAGGGGTTAATACTATTTATGATAGGGTTAGTGAGGCGGATTAGGGGTTAATAACTTTATTATAGTAGCGCTCAGGTCCGCTCGGCAGATTAGGGGTTAATAAGTGTAGGTAGGTGTCGGCGACGTTGTGGGGGGCAGATTAGGGGTTAATAAATATAACATAGGGGTCGGCGATGTTAGGGCAGCAGATTAGGGGTACATAGGGATAACGTAGGTGGCGGCGGTTTACGGAGCGGCAGATTAGGGGTTAAAAGTGTAATGCAGGGGTCAGCGATAGCGGGGGCGGCAGATTAGGGGTTAATAAGTGTAAGGTTAGGGGTGTTTAGACTCGGGGTACATGTTAGGGTGTTAGGTGCAGACGTAGGAAGTGTTTCCCCATAGGAAACAATGGGGCTGCGTTAGGAGCTGAACGCTGCTTTTTTGCAGGTGTTAGGTTTTTTTTCAGCTCAAACAGCCCCATTGTTTCCTATGGGAGAATCGTGCACGAGCACGTTTTTGATGCCGGCCGCGTCCGTAAGCAACTCTGGTATCGAGAGTTGCATTTGCGGTAAAAATGCTCTACGCTCCTTTTTTGGAGCCTAACGCAGCATTTGTTTGAACTCTCGATACCAGAGTTAAATTTATGGTGCGGCCAGAAAAAAACCCGCGGAGCGTTAACAGCCCTTTTACCGCCGAACTCTAAATCTAGGCCATAGATTTTTTTCTCCAACCCTATGCACAGAAGGCAAAATCTCATTTAAAAGATACCTAACATGTTTTACAAATCATACAAAATATACCCTGGCAAGAAAATTACTTTTGGGTCACCATGGACGTGACTTCTTTGTATACCATAATCAATCACAAAAAAGGGATTGAGGCAGTTAAATGGAAACTATCAGAAGATAAAGATTTATCACCAAAATTACTAGATTTCATACTTAGAGCCATAGAATTTATTCTATATCACAACTTTTTTTGGTTCAATGGGAACTACTATTCACAGATTTGTGGGACTGCCATGGGCACCAGGTTTGCACCAAGTTATGCCAATATTTACTTGGACTATTTTGAGACGACTCATATATGGCATAATCAAGAATTTGGTGCAGACCTGGTGTCCTGGCATAGATATATAGATGACATTCTGTGCATATGGAAGGGGGGTGAGTCCAAACTCATAGAATTTGTACAAATACTTAATAACAATAATCAGCAAGTCACATTATCAGTAGAATATGACAAAAAAGAAATACCTTTTTTAGATTTAACTCTTTAAACTATAGATGAAAAAATCCACAGCAAAACATACTTTAAGAAGTGTGACACTAACACCTACATTAGACATGATAGCTGCCACCATTCTAACTGGCTAAAGTCAGTACCAAAAAGCCAATTCCTACGAATACGCAGGAACTGCAGCAATATAGATGATTACGAACAAAAATCAAGAATACTTAAAGAAAGATTCATACAAAAGGGATATGACCAAAGAGCTTTAGAACAAGAAAGAAAAGAAGTTGGAAATAAAATAAGATCAACCCTGTTAGAAAACAAACACAAAAATGAGACCACATTTAATAATAATTTCCCTAAATTTCATGACCACATTTAATGTAGAACATCATACAATCAAAAAAATTATATAAAAGCACTGGCACATTATAAAGGAGGATGAATATCTAGGACCTATAATTCCAGCTAAGCCCACAGTTATCTTCAGAAAAGGACAAATTTTGAAACAAAAATTAGCTCCCTCACTCATAAAAGGCATAGCCCCCAAAAAACCTTTACAAATAAGTAACATGACAGGTTTCTTCACTTGCGGCAAATGCAAAGGTTGTAACTACACCAGAAGAACACACAAAACATTTGACTCCACAGTTACGGGAAAAAATTTCGAAATAAAAGAATTCATTACTTGCAAAAGTAAAAATGTGATATATTTGTTGCAATGTGGCTGCAAAATCCAGTATTTAGGACAAACGTCCAGATTTTTAAAAACAAGAATCATGGAACATCAAAATAAAATAGAAAAGAATCATGATGACCACGGAGTGCCGCTACACTGCAACAATTGTGAACATTTCACAAAAGAATCCTTTCTATGGATAGGAATTGAGAAGGTTGAACTTCATTGGAGGGGTGGTAATCTGGCAAAACAACTAGACCAAAGAGAATTAAAATGGATACATACACTTAGAACATATGCCCAATGGGGTCTAAATAAGGACACAAAAATTGCTGCCTTTGTCTAAAAAAAACTCTTAACATATGAAAGGAGGGCAAAATAAATTATAAATTCAAAAGGTGAAAATATGGGGCCTAAATAAATCAGTAACATTTTTTGTTCTTGTTGAGGTGAATACGAGTATAAGGACAAAAAGAATAAATAGAGTGGTGTGTACTCAGTACACACCGCGCTCTGTAGGGGGCGCTAACTAGTGTATAACACCTGTAACATGAAAATACAATAGGTATAGCTCGAATTGTTAAAAATGACACAATTTATGCATTCAATAAGAAAAATCAAACCCAAATGAGTGGATCAAGGGCATATGGATATATGCAAATATCACACAAAGTCCACAACAAATCTTAGAATGGAAATGTAGGCAGCTCTCTGTCATAGGACGGTCATCCTGATGAAATGTGGTCTGAAAAGAGAAGAGGAACAGAGGCGCCAAGCATGGCCTAGTAACATCAGGGCACCAGACAACACAGGACCAACAAGTTAGAAATATACTCACAAGTGAGGCGCACCCTTATGGTGCTATTGTAGCAGACTGGAACTATATACATGGCCCAGCTCACGTCACAACCAGCTAGAGGACCGAATCCAGATGATCCTTAGGATGGCCTATTGGTTGAGTCCTGGAGATGGAAAAAGGCACAAAATCATAGCCCAGTACCGTTTAAACCAGGAGGATAGAATTTTAAAAGTTGCACTTACAAGAGGCGAAGCACCACCAGGTGCAATATCAGCGTTACTGGGACCTCTCAGCCGCCCAGTGGACTGCGGATTCCAGCCAGCAGGATGAAGGGGATCCCAATAAAAATGTGAAAATCCATCAAACGAAAAAATTCTGCCCCCACAGATTAGGAAAAGAATAGTGGCAAGTGTATAATAAAAAGTTCTTTATTTTAAAATAAAGAACTTTTTATTATACACTTGCCACTATTCTTTTCCTAATCTGTGGGGGAGGAATTTTTTCGTTTGATGGATTTTCACATTTTTATTGGGATCCCCTTCATCCTGCTGGCTGGAATCCGCAGTCCACTGGGCGGCTGAGAGGTCCCAGTAACGCTGATATTGCACCTGGTGGTGCTTCGCCTCTTGTAAGTGCAACTTTTAAAATTCTATCCTCCTGTTTTAAACGGTACTGGGCTATGTTTTTGTGCCTTTTTCCATCTCCAGGACTCAACTAATAGGCCATCCTAAGGATCATCTGGATTCGGTCCTCTAGCTGGTTGTGACGTGAGCTGGACCAGGTATATAGTTCCAGTCTGCTACAATAGCACCATAAGCTTACGAGTATAAGGACACAAAAAAAAAAGAAAAAAAAGCTGTTTTTGTCTTAAAAACCTTCAACATATGAAAGGGGGGCAAAACAGATGATAATCTATAATGTGTTCCTAAGAAAAAATGGGGCCCGAATAAACCAGTAAAATTTGTGTAAAGTGAATACTGAAAAACATTAGTACATGAAAGGGGGGGCAAAATAAACATGTATTTATACAGACAGTTCATGTTATATTATCAAACTTAATGTTTATATATACACATATTGTACTAAAGAATATAATTCTCACACTTAATTTCAAGAAATTATATGCAACACACAAGTCGCTGAGTCAATATTTAACATTCAATAAGTATAGAAGTCTATTTATAATATGGATGTTTAATTATGAAAAGTATCTATTCCAACTTATAACAAACTTCTAAGTGGCAATTTATTCTTCCTCCTCTAAATATTTGGATAAGTAGAATTCATATAAGAAACTTTGTATCTGTGAATAACACTTATGTCTTTTTATTTTGAGAAAAAAAGAAAAGGCAATCAATATCACTATATCAGAAACTGTTTTTCATTGGACATTCGATAACATGTGATACCCACTGACATATCAGACCTGAATGGGAACCTAAAATAGAGAACTACCTGAAAGGGAACTACAAAACATCACTATACCAGAAACTGAATTTCATTGGACAACCTATAACATGTGATCTTACCGGACCTGAAAGAGAACTTGAAACAGAAAACTACCTGAAAGGGAACTACAAAACCGGCAAAAATGATGATATCTACAGAAATTTTATATTTTAAAACAAACTTATAGTTTCTAATATAATTAATATTGTTTTTTATGTTCTTTTAGATGTTTATTTTAAATTTACAATTGAAATTTTGAATCGGGCGTAAACCTGCTCTCCTCCAATGGGGAAGCATGTAACGTAACTGACATGTATTTAAAGGCCGCCTGTGCAGCGGAAAGGTATGCTTTGGTTTGTAAAGCACTTTTATTGCTCTTAAGAAAGACGGCCGGGACCGTTGAAACGCTTTTGCGTTGAGCCAAATAAAGATAAACTTTTTTACTGAATCTGTGATATTGTCTTTTCATATTGGGAAGGAGCCGGTAACCTGCAATATACACTGTGAGTAGATATTCACCTTTGTATGGTGTATTGTCTGATATTTCAGCACCACTATTTTGCACCTAGAGTTATACAACCGAGGAAGGAAAGGAAGATACCAACGACTGATACAAGCTGAACCAGCGCCTCCAGCTAGCACACCTGAAAGACACATGTATGTGTACACAATGTGATAAAATAATGAGATCTTATTATACCTACAGATATAAGATAAAGACACATGTATATGTACACAATGTGATAAAGTGAGATCTGATTATACCTACAGCTATAAGATAGAGACACATGTATATGTACACAATGTGATAAAGTTATGAGATCTGATTATACCTACATATATAAGATACAGACACATGTATATGTACACAATGTGATAAAGTAATGAGATCTGATTATACCTACAGATATAAGATAAAGACACATGTATATGTACACAGTGTGATACAGTAATGAGATCTGATTATACTTACAGATATAAGATAAAGACACATGTATATGTACACAGTGTGATACAGTAATGAGATCTGATTATATCTACAGATATAAGATAAAGACACATGTATATGTACACAGTGTGATACAGTAATGAGATCTGATTATACCTACAGATATAAGATAAAGACATGTATATGTACACAATGTGATAAAGTAATGAGATCTGATTATACCTACAGATATAAGATACAGACACATGTATATATACACAGTGTGATACAGTAATGAGATCTGATTATACCTACAGATATAAGATACAGACACATGTATATGTACACACAGTGTGATACAGTAATGAGATCTGATTATACCTACAGATATAAGATAAAGACACATGTATATGTACACAATGTGATAAAGTAATGAGATCTGATTATACCTACAGATATAATATAAAGACACATGTATATGTGCACAATGTGATAAAGTAATGAGATCTGATTATACCTACAGATATAAGATACAGACACATGTATATGTACACAGTGTGATACAGTAATGAGATCTGATTATACCTACATATATAAGATAAACACACATGTATATGTACACAGTGTGATAAAGTAATGAGATTTGATTATATCTACAAGCTCAACCCATTTTATTAGGCTGTGACTTCAAAACACAAAATCAGCTAATTCATATACATAAATAGGGCTTAAAAAAAGCAAATCTCATTCATTTTATACTCTCCAGCTGGTAAAAAAAGTAATTGGAAACACATTAAGGGAAAAACAATTTTATAGTATACTGACCCTTTAATGGAAAAATATTTATATATGTGTACATATATATTAATGTTTTTATATGTGTATATTTGATTGTAAATAAATATATATACACATATAAATACATTATTAATTATTATTATTATTATTATTATTATTATTATTTATTTATAAAGCACCAACAGATTCCCGCAGCACTGTCCATGGGTACAAAGATGAAAAGTACAGTACAATACAATATAAAAGACACCGGACAGAGTTAAAGAAACAAATACAGGGGGAATTGAGGGCCCTGTTCCCGTGGGAACTTACAATCTAGATGGGTAGGAGGGTGAGAAACAGGAGGTGGGGACTGCAAAGGTGAGAATCATATTAGTGACTCTATATACACATGACATATTGTTTTGTATTGCATTATATTGGTCACATGTATGTTTATTATGATGCATAGTATCTTTTGTATAGCGCCATCCTGCTTCTTTATATATATATTGGAGGAAACGGCACACACTTAGTTCACAGCCACCTGGAGGAAACGGCACACACTTAGTTCACAGCCACCTGGAGGAAACGGCACACACTTAGTTCACAGCCACCTGGTGCTCAGCCAAAAGAATTATACATACAGTAGTGCAGAACCGGATCCAACAGACGGACTCCGTTGCCTGATGAGATCCAAGAACAGCCGGCACACAGGAATTTTGTTGTAATCCGATTTATTGAATAAACAGAAAAAAACAAACGTTTCGGCTCTACCATGAGCCTTTCTCAATGGTATTCAGACCGGATAATCTAACACACAGAACCCACACCTTAAATACACACCCATTCCCAAGTGAAAGCCAATCAGTATGTATGACTGAGCCGCTCCTTCCCGCACATCATAATCCACCTGAGCATTATGCTACAGCTGATTCCATCCAGGCGCGGCGTGACGTCATCACGCAACAATGCACTGCATAGGAATATCTGAGCCCCAGGTAACCAAGGGAACGCCGGGTAAACAAATACCTCCGGTCTCCAAGGCAATGCGTAAGTGAGCGTGTGCAGCCATACAACTGATCGGCGTAAGTGAAACAAACAGAAATACATGGGCCATGAGTGTAAGCCCAAAACAACCACAATGGTGATTAATATTTACAAAAAGACATGGTATCTAAATATTGTATACAGGCTTAATGTATATATAAACATATATAAACAAAAAACAAGGATGGTTATTTATAGCGCTACATGGACCCCAGGATATACACATAGCACAGCCCTCTATACCCAACTCAGTATCAAGGCATGTGGGTTGTAGCATAACCAAACCAATCCAAACTTAGGAGATACAATTGTATTAAGCATCATGCACTAGAGGAGTAGGTAGAAAAACATCAGACAGGATGACTCCCTTGGTGTTCAGGTTTATTTGTAACAGCACCCAAAGTCTATATTGGCATTCAGTCCTCGGGGTGCAACCGTATCCAGGGTGAAAATCCACCGGGCTTCCATTTTCAGTAGGGCTCAGCCCCTGTCACCACCCCGCCTGTAGCGGTGGACATGATCAATTATTATTACTCGTAGAGAGGAGACATTATGGCCTGCTTCCGCAAAGTGGTGTGCCACCGGCTGTTCCGACCGTCCCTTATCAATGGCCTGACGGATGGCTGTCTTATGGTTGGCCAACCGTTCCTTGAACGGCGTCACAGTTTTGCCAATGTAATATTTGGAACAAGGGCAAATAATTGCGTACACCACAAACTCTGAAGAGCATGTAAGTCTGTGCTTGATATTATATCGCTTGTTGTTGTGGGGGTGTTGAAAGGAAGCCCCAACTAGGAGATTGTTGCAGGTAACGCAATTGCCACATCTGTAACATCCTGGTTTGCCTCTAGTCAGCCACATCTGTTTCTCGTAACAGTGTGTTGGGTCACTTAACACCAATAAATCTCTAAGGTTACTTGCCCGTTTATATACCAATCGTGGTTCTGCCGTATCAGCAAAGGGAAGACTAGTGTCCTTAGAAAGCATCTCTGATGAAGCGCATGTGCCCATGAGCAAAACGCGTAAGATTGGAGCTTAACTTGCATCCAGAAAGCCTATCTTGCAATAAAACTTTTTCTTGACACCTGGACTCAGCTTTCCTTCTTCCTCATTCCTTAGAAAGCATCAACCAGTTCTTCTTGATCACATTCTGTACCAACTTAGACCCCGGGGTGTAAGTTGTTATGAGGTTCAGCCGCTTAGGCTGTTCATTACTGATCCTTTTGGTGGTCAGTGAATCCTGTGCTAATCTCCTTGCCTCACAGCATTGTTGTTCAATAAGCGTTGATGGATAGCCCCTCTCCAGGAATTTTTCGGACAACACAGTAGGGATAAAATCAATTTTTTAGACCTAGAAATATTCAGGGTAGATACCGTGGATGGATATAAGTTACAAACAACATTGTTTAAAAAACCAACGGATAAAAATTCCATTCTTCATTATCATAGCTTCCACCCTAAATTCCAGAAAGATGGTGTCAGTTCCTCTCAACTCCTGCGGGTTGTCCGCAACAACACGGATGACTCCCACAAGGAGAAACAAATTGCTGAGATGTCCGAAAAATTCCTGGAGAGGGGCTATCCATCAACGCTTATTGAACAACAATGCTGTGAGGCAAGGAGATTAACACAGGATTCACTGACCACCAAAAGCATCAGGAATGAACAGCCTAAGTGGCTGAACCTCATAACAACTTACACCCTGGGGTCTAAGTTGGTACAGAATGTGATCAAGAAGAACTGGTTGATGCTTTCTAAGGACACTAGTCTTCCCTTTGCTGATACGGCAGAACCACGATTGGTATATAAACGGGCAAGTAACCTTAGAGATCTATTGGTGTTAAGTGACCCAACACACTGTTACGAGAAACAGATGTGGCTGACTAGAGGCAAACCAGGATGTTACAGATGTGGCAGTTGCATTACCTGCAACAATCTCCTAGTTGGGGCTTCCTTTCAACACCCCCACAACAACAAGCGATATAAGATCAAGCACAGACTTACATGCTCTTCAGAGTTTGTGGTGTACGCAATTATTTGCCCTTGTTCCAAATATTACATTGGCAAAACTGTGACGCCGTTCAAGGAACGGTTGGCCAACCATAAGGCAGCCATCCGTCAGGCCATTGATAAGGGATGGTCGGAACAGCCGGTGGCACGCCACTTTGCGGAAGCAGGCCATAATGTCTCCTCTCTATGAGTAATACTAATTGATCATGTCCCCCGCCACAGGCGGGGTGGTGACAGGGGCCGAGCCCTACTGAAGATGGAAGCCCGGTGGATTTTAACCCTGGATACGGTTGCACCCCGAGGACTGAATGCCAATATAGACTTTGGGTGCTGTTACAAATAAACCTGAACACCAAGGGAGTCATCCTGTCTGATGTTTTTCTACCTACTCCTCTAGTGCATGATGCTTAATACAATTGTATCTCCTAAGTTTGGATTGGTTTGGTTATGCTACAACCCACATGCCTTGATACTGAGTTGGGTATAGAGGGCTGTGCTATGTGTATATCCTGGGGTCCATGTAGCGCTATAAATAACCATCCTTGTTTTTTGTTTATATATGTTTATATATACATTTAGCCTGTATACAATATTTAGATACCATGTCTTTTTGTAAATATTTATCACCATTGTGGTTGTTTTGGGCTTACACTCATGACCCATGTATTTCTGTTTGTTTCACTTACGCCGATCGGTTGTATGGCTGCACACGCTCACTTACGCATTGCCTTGGAGACCGGAGGTATTTGTTTACCCGGCATTCCCTTGGTTACCTGGGGCTCAGATATTCCTATGCAGTGCGTTGTTGCGTGATGACGTCACGCCGTGCCTGGATGGAATCAGCTGTAGCATAATGCTCAGGTGGATTATGATGTGCGGGAAGGAGCGGCTCAGTCGTACATACTGATTGGCTTTCACTTGGGAATGGGTGGGTATTTAAGGTGTGGGTTCTGTGTGTTAGATTATCCGGTCTGAATACCATTGAGAAAGGCTCACGGTAGAGCCGAAACGTTTGTTTTTTTCTGTTTATTGAATAAATCGGATTACAACAAAATTCCTGTGTGCCGGCTGTTCTTGGATCTCATCAGGCAACGGAGTCCGTCCGTTGGATCCGGTTCTGCACTACTGTATGTATATATATATATATATATATATATATATATATATATATATATATATATATACAGTATATATATATATATATATATATATATATATATACACACACTAGGGTTGTGTGATATGTGGACCTAAAATATTGCAATTGCGATTTTAATTGTGATTTTCTTATAAATGGCTATAACACATTCATTTCTCAATAAAAAATGTATTCAACTGTACAGAATTTTAAAGTACGTGTTTGTTCAATACAGTCTGGGAGCATAAAAATACAAAACTAAAAATTGTTTACATAAAAT
>NC_069500.1:12337491-12432491 GCF_027579735.1 Bombina bombina
CTATTTAATATATATTTATTAGACAGTGTTATTATGTGTGTAACTATACTGTGCAATATATATTTATTAGACAGTGTTATTATGAGTGTAATAATAATAATTTGCGATTTATATAGCACTTTTCTCCCTGTGACACTCAAAGCACTTTACAAATATTCTGTACCAACATAAGACATAAAAGTTAGGAGTTTCTGAAGGTCAGATAAGCGGACTGAATGCCTGATGGAAGAGGTGGGTCTTTTTAAAAGTCTGTAAGGACGGTGCCTCTCTGATTGCGCACGTTAAAGATTTCCAGGGGGCAGCGTGGCAGAGTGCTCTGGAGCCTGAGTTTGTCCTTATTCTTGGCACTGAGAGGAGGGATGTGTTGGCTGACCTAAGTGAACGGGATGGGTTGTAGGGTGCCAGGAGCTCTTTCAGGTACTGTGGGCCTTGGTTGTTTAAGGCTTTGAAGGTCAGCAGGCCAATTTTAAAATATGTTTGCCATTTAATTAGAAGCCAATGCAGGGAGTGGAGAACAGGTGTTATGTGGCAGGAGCGAGTTTGATTGGTCAATAGTCTTGCTGCTGCGTTTGTACTGTCTGAAGGCGATGGAGTTCTTTTTTTGGGAGGCCCAAGTAAAGTGCATTGCAGTAATCTAGCCTAGAGGATACAAATGCATGGATTGATGTTGGCATATCATCAGGTGGAATTAAATGTTGTATCCTGGCTATGTTTTTCAGATGAAAGTAGGCAGATTTTATTACGGAGGAAATCTGCACTCTGAGGTTTCGTACCTTTGCTGAACTAACGAGTTCAGAGCCTCCAAGCCCCAGGCCAGTTGGGTGATCGTGGGATATTTTTGATGCCCGGGGTCCCCTCACCAAGAGTAACTCTGTAATGTCCGGGTTCACTTTGAGAAAGCTAGCGTTCATCCATTCTATGAGGTCTGTTAAGCAACTGTTTATGCGGCATGCTGGGTCTGTAGTATCTGTAGCAAAGGAGAAGTAGAGTTGTGTGTCATCAGCGTAACAATGATACCTTAGGCCATGTCGGTTAATGATGTCCCTCAGTGGTAGTAAGTAAATTGTGAATAGCATGGGACACAGGATAGATCCTTGTGGAACTCCGCAGGCCAGTTCTGTTGGTGCTGATGAGCTTGATCCTGATATTACTCTCTGTGATCTACCAGCGAGGAAGGATTTAAACCAGTTAAGGACTGTGCCTCCTAGACCACAGATGTACTGCAAGCGCTCTATTAGAATCCTATGGTTAATGGTGTCAAATGCAGCTGAGAGATCCAGGAGGATTATAATGGAGTAATCACCTTTGTCTCTTGCCATGAGGAGATCATTTAGCACTCGGACTATCGCTGTTTCAGTGCTGTGGCGGCATCTGAAGCCTGACTGGAAAGGATCAAATATGTTTAGGCGTGATAGATGGGCTTCCAGTTGAGTTGCCACTACTTTTTCAATTATTTTCCACAGAAATTGGAGGTTGGATACTGGTCTGTAATTAGTCATGCAGTTTGGGTCTAATAAAGGTTTCTTTAGGAGTGGTTTTACCACAGCTTTTTTTAGAGGATCTGGAAAGTCTCCTGTTTTTAGTGAACACTGCACTATTTTTGTGAGGACTGGGGCGAGTGTTTCAATGCATCCAGATATGAGCTAAGTTGGAGCAGGGTCTAAGTCACACGTTGTAGGGTGCAACTTTTGTATGGTGTTTTTAACTTCTTTTATATCCACATTTTTAAAAGTGGACCATAAACTGGGGCAGTCTGGCATTCCATTGTAGTGGTTCTGGTGTGTAACTGTTTGGCCTGCTGTGATAGCGGTTTGGATTGAGGAAATCTTGTCTCTGAAGTAGTTCGCAAATGCTTCACATTTATCCTGAGAAAAGTTGGTGGGGCTAAGCATGCATGCTGGTTTGCAGAGCCTTTCTACTGTGCGAAACAGTTGCCTGGGTCTATTGTGGGAGAGTGCAATTTTGCGTGATAAAAATGAAGATTTTTTCTGAGTTTCATGGATTGATATTTATTTAGATGTTTGGTAAGAGCGGCTTTATCCTCTGGATCATGTGTTCTGCGCCACTTTGTCTCAAGCTTATGTCCTGTTCTTTTCATTTCTCTGATGGAGCTATCAAACCACGGTGCATTGTTGTGGGTTTGGACAGTGCGTATGCGAGATGGTGCAATGCTTTCTAGGTTGTCTCTCATGGTTTTGTTGTAGAGTCGGACTAAGGAGCTGGGGTCTTCGCATGTGCCCATTAGTTCAGATCCATATGTGATGCTACATCCAGTGGTGTCACCCCTTTTAATGAGCAGTGTAACTGTACTGTGTAATGTATATTTATTAGACAGTGTTAATATGAGTGTAACTGTACTTTGTAATGTATATTTATTAGATAGTGTTATTATGTGTGTAACTGTACTGTATAGTGTATATTTATTAGATAGTGTTAATATGAGTGTAACTGTACTATGTAATGTATATTTATTAGAGAGTGTTATTATGAGTGTAACTGTACTTTGTAATGTATATTTATTAGAGACTGTTAGTATGAGTGTAACTGTACTGTGTAAGTATATTTATTAGACATAGTTATTATGTTTGCAACTGTACTGTGTAATGTATTTTTATTAGACAGTGTTATTATGAGTGTAACTGTACTGTGTAATGTATATTTATTAGACAGTGTTAATATGAGTGTAACTGTACTGTGTAATGTATATTTATCAGACAGTGTTAATATCAGTGTAACTGTACTGTGTGATGTTTATTTATTAGATAGTGTTAATATGAGTGTAACTGTACTCTGTAATTTATATTTATTAGATAGTGTTATTATGAGTGTAACTGTACTTTGTAATGTATATTTATTAGATAGTGTTATTATGAGTGTAACTGAACTGTGTAATGTATATTTATTAGACAGTGTTAATATGAGTGTAACTGTACTATGTAATGTATTTTTATTAGACAGTGTTAATATGAGTGTAACTGTATTCTGTAATTTATATTTATTAGATAGTGTCAATATAAGTGTAACTGTACTGTGTAATGTATATTTATTAGATAGTGTTAATATGAGTGTAAATGTACTGTGTAATGTATATGTATTAGACAGTGTTATTATGAGTGTAACTGTACTATGTAATGTATATTTATTAGACAATGTTAATATGTGTGTAACTGTACTGTGTAATGTATATTTATTAGACAGTGTTAATATGTGTGTAACTGTACTGTGTAATGTATATTTTTTAGGCAGTGTTAATATGAGTGTAACTGTACTATGTAATATATTTTTATTAGACAGTGTTAATATGGGTGTAACTATACTCTATAATGTATTTTTTTAGACAGTGTTATTATGTGTGTAACTGTACTGTGTAATGTATATTTATTAGACAGTGTTCATATGAATGTAACTATACTGTGTAATGTATATTTATTAGACAGTGTTAATATGAGTGTAACTGTACTGTGTAATGTATATGTATTAGATAGTGTTAATATGAGTGTAACTGTACTATGTAATGTATCTGTATTAGATAGTGTTAATACGAGTCTTAATGTACTATGTAATGTACATTTATTAGATAGTGTTATTATGAGTTTAACTGTACTTTGTAATGTATAATTATTAGACAGTGTTATTATGAGTGTAACTGTACTGTGTAATGTATATTTATTAGACAGTGTTATTTTGTGTGTAACTGTACTTTGTAATGTTTATTTATCAGACAGTGTTAATATGAGTTTAACTGCACTGTGTAATGTATATTTATTAGATAGTGATAATATGAGTGTAACTGTACTGTGTAATGTATATTTATTAGATAGTGTTAATATGAGTGTAACTGTACTGTGTAATGTATATTTATTAGATAGTGATAATATGAGTGTAACTGTACTGTGTAATATATATTTATTAGACAGTGTTAATATGAGTGTAACTGTACTATGTTATGTATATTTATTAGATAGTGTTAATATGTGTGTAACTGTACTGTGTAATGTATATTTATTAGACAGTGTTATTAGGAGTGTAACTGTACTGTGTAATATATATTTATTAGATAGTGTTATTATGAGTGTAACTGTACTGTGTAATGTATATTTATTAGATAGTGTTAATATGAGTGTAACTGTACTATGTAATGTATATTTATTAGATAATGTTATTATGAGTGTAACTGTACTATGTAATGTATATTTATTAGACAGTGTTAATATGAGTGTAACTGTGCTGTGTAATGTATATTTATTAGACATAGTTATTATGTTTGCAACTGTACTGTGTAATGTATTTTTATTAGACAGTGTTATTATGAGTGTAACTGTACTGTGTAATGTATATTTATTAGATAGTGTTATTATATGTGTAACTGTACTATGTAATGTATATTTATTAGATAGTGTTATTATATGTGTAACTGTACTATGTAATGTATATTTATTAGACAGTGTTAATATGAGTGTAACTGTACTTTGTAATGTATATTTATCAGACAGTGTTAATATCAGTGTAACTGTACTGTGTGATGTTTATTTATTAGATAGTGTTAATATGAGTGTAACTGTACTCTGTAATTTATATTTATTAGATAGTGTTATTATGAGTGTAACTGAACTGTGTAATGTATATTTATTAGATGTGTTATTATGAGTGTAACTGTACTTTGTAATGTATATTTATTAGATAGTGTTATTATGAGTGTAACTGAACTGTGTAATGTATATTTATTAGACAGTGTTAATATGAGTGTAACTGTACTATGTAATGTATTTTTATTAGACAGTGTTAATATGAGTGTAACTGTACTCTGTAATTTATATTTATTAGATAGTGTCAATATAAGTGTAACTGTACTGTGTAATGTATATTTATTAGATAGTGTTAATATGAGTGTAAATGTACTGTGTAATGTATATGTATTAGACAGTGTTATTATGAGTGTAACTGTACTATGTAATGTATATTTATTAGACAATGTTAATATGTGTGTAACTGTACTGTGTAATGTATTTATTAGACAGTGTTAATATGTGTGTAACTGTACTGTGTAATGTATATTTTTTAGGCAGTGTTAATATGAGTGTAACTGTACTATGTAATATATTTTTATTAGACAGTGTTAATATGGGTGTAACTATACTCTATAATGTATTTTTTTAGACAGTGTTATTATGTGTGTAACTGTACTGTGTAATGTATATTTATTAGACAGTGTTCATATGAATGTAACTATACTGTGTAATGTATATTTATTAGACAGTGTTAATATGAGTGTAACTGTACTGTGTAATGTATATGTATTAGATAGTGTTAATATGAGTGTAACTGTACTATGTAATGTATATGTATTAGATAGTGTTAATACGAGTCTTAATGTACTATGTAATGTACATTTATTAGATAGTGTTATTATGAGTTTAACTGTACTTTGTAATGTATAATTATTAGACAGTGTTATTATGAGTGTAACTGTACTGTGTAATGTATATTTATTAGACAGTGTTATTTTGTGTGTAACTGTACTTTGTAATGTTTATTTATCAGACAGTGTTAATATGAGTTTAACTGCACTGTGTAATGTATATTTATTAGATAGTGATAATATGAGTGTAACTGTACTGTGTAATGTATATTTATTAGATAGTGTTAATATGAGTGTAACTGTACTGTGTAATGTATATATATTAGATAGTGATAATATGAGTGTAACTGTACTGTGTAATATATATTTATTAGACAGTGTTAATATGAGTGTAACTGTACTATGTTATGTATATTTATTAGATAGTGTTAATATGTGTGTAACTGTACTGTGTAATGTATATTTATTAGACAGTGTTATTAGGAGTGTAACTGTACTGTGTAATATATATTTATTAGATAGTGTTATTATGAGTGTAACTGTACTGTGTAATGTATATTTATTAGATAGTGTTAATATGAGTGTAACTGTACTATGTAATGTATATTTATTAGATAATGTTATTATGAGTGTAACTGTACTATGTAATGTATATTTATTAGACAGTGTTAATATGAGTGTAACTGTACTGTGTAATGTATATTTATTAGACAGTGTTAATATGTGTGTAACTGTACTGTGTAATGTATATTTATTAGATAGTGTTATTATGTGTGTAACTGTACTTTGTAATGTATATTTATTAGATAGTGTTATTATGAGTGTAACTGTACTGTGTAATGTATATTTATTAGACAGTGTTATGTGTGTAACTGTACTGTGTAATGTATATTTATTAGATAGTGTTATTATGTGTGTAACTGTACTGTGTAATGTATATTTATTAGATAGTGTTATTATGTGTGTAACTGTACTGTGTAATGTATATTTATTAGATAGTGTTATTATGTGTGTAACTGTACTGTGTAATGTATATTTATTAGATAGTGTTATTATGTGTGTAACTGTACTGTATAATGTATTGTTATTAGATGTTATTATGTGTGTAACTGTACTGTGTAATGTATTTTTATTAGATAATGTTATTATGTGTGTAACTGTACTGTGTAATGTATCTTTATTAGATAGTGTTATTATGTGTATAACTGTACTGAGTAATGTATATTTATTAGATAGTGTTATTATGTGTGTAACTGTACTGTGTAATGTATATTTATTAGACAGTGTTATTATGAGTGTAACTGTACTATGTAATGTATATTTATTAGATAGTGTTATTATGAGTGTAACTGTACTGTGTAATGTATATTTATTAGACAGTGTTAATATGTGTGTAACTGTACTGTATAATGTATTGTTATTAGATGTTATTATGTGTGTAACTGTACTGTGTAATGTATTTTTATTAGATAATGTTATTATGTGTGTAACTGTACTGTGTAATGTATCTTTATTAGATAGTGTTATTATGTGTATAACTGTACTGTGTAATGTATATTTATTAGATAGTGTTATTATAAGTGTAACTGTACTGTGTAATGTATTGTTATTAGATAGTGTTATTATGTGTGTAACTGTACTGTGTAATGTATCTTTATTAGATAGTGTTATTATGTGTGTAACTGTACTGTGTAATGTATATTTATTAGACAGTGTTAATATGAGTGTAACTGTACTGTGTAATGTATATTTATTAGATAGTGTTATTATGTGTGTAACTGTACTGTGTAATGTATATTTATTAGATAGTGTTATTATGTATGTAACTGTACTGTGTAATGTATATTTATTAGACAGTGTTATTATGTGTGTAACTGTACTGTGTAATGTATATTTATTAGATAGTGTTATTATGTATGTAACTGTACTGTGTAATGTATATTTATTAGACAGTGTTATTATGTGTGTAACTGTACTGTGTAATGTATATTTATTAGATAGTGTTATTATGTGTGTAACTGTATTGTGTAATGTATATTTATTAGACAGTGTTAATATGTGTGTAACTGTGCTGTGTAATGTATTTTGGATGTGTTTTGTGCAATTTTTTTTTTTGGAAAACATTGAAGCATAAATGGCGATTGTGCTAGAGCAATAGCTATTTCGCTTGTAATATCAGCGCAATGATAATGTCTCATAAAAACACAATTATGCACAAAACCGTTTGTGCCTCACTTGTATTCTAGCCCTATGTACTTAAAAAAACCTTTGCAATTAATCTTTAATTTTCAATTTTGGATAATTTGATTGGTTTTTTTTTGGATGCTTTGTTACATTCCTTATATGTTTATAATGTTGACTCTTTACTATTTTCTTTGAATAATTTATAATTTGACTTGGATTTATTTATTTTACTGTTAGAACTATGTGTTATGTGATGATGTGCATATTTGGTTAGCAAAATTTTAAATGTTTGTTATGTATCCTCTGCATTTTTATTAGTGAATACTATGGGCTCACCAGAAACAGCACAAAGGCCGCTGCTCTGAACAGGCGGACAGACATCGCCACAATACAACCCGATCGAGTATGATCGGGTTGATTGACACCTCCCTGCTGGCGGCCCATTGGCTGCGATTCTGCATGGGGCGGTGTTGCACCAGCAGCTCTTGTGAGCTGCTGGTGCAATGCTGAATACGGCGAGCGTATTGCTCGCCGTATTCAGCGAGGTCTGGCGGACCTGATCCACAGTCTCAGATCAGGTCCGCCAGACCTTTTATTATTATTATTATTATCAGGTATTTGTAGAGCTCCAACAGGTTTCGCAGTGCTGTAAACATAGTTGGTGTATAGGATAGCTTTTGTAGGGGTTAAGTGGGTAGAGGGCCCTGCCGAGAGTGTCACTGTTGTAGTCGGCTCTTATGAAGCGATCTGTAAACAGCTGGGCCCATAGGCTTACAATCTAAGGGGTTCAAGGGGAAAGCACTGGCGTTAGGAAAGGTTAGTGTTGGTTGTATGCATCCCTGAATAGTAGAGTTTTTAGGGAGTGCTTGAAGCTGTTAAAACTAGGGGAGAGTCTGATGGAGCGAGGCAGGGAATTCTACAAGATGGGGGCCAGTCTGGAGAAGTCCTGTAAACGGGAATGTGAGGAAGTAACAAGAGAGGAGGAGAGGAGGAGATCCTGAGCTGATCAAAGGGGACGGGAGGGAGAGTATCTAGAGACAAGTTCTGAGATGTAGGGGGGAGCAGTGCAGTTGAGAGCTTTATATGTCAGGGTGAGGATTTTATGTTTAATCCTAGAGGCAATAGGAAGCCAGTGAAGGGATTGGCAGAGAGGTGCAGCAGATGAAGAGCGACGAGTAAGGAAGATGAGCCTGGCAGAGGCATTCATAATGGATTGTAAAGGAGCTATGCGGCAGCTAGGTAGACTACAGAGGATGGAATTGCAATAGTCGAGGCGGGAAAGGATATGAGAGTGGTAAATATGCCCCTTTGTCCCAATTTATGTTATTTAACAGTATACACACACACATACATATACACAAATACACAATACACACACACACATGTACACAATGCACACATACATACACACACACACATGAACACACATATGCAATACACACGTACACAAACACACACATACAATAAACAAATAATGTACATATACTTACACATATTTACATATAACATACACAGATACATATACGTAAACACATATATACCCATTACACATACACAACACACAAAGATACATATGCACATACACAATACACACACATACATACACACACACATATACATGATATACACACCTGCACAATACACACATACAGTACATACATATACACCCACATACACATAAGCATACACAATACGCACACACATACATACATACAAACATACACACACAAACAAACATACACACACATAACCACACACATGCACACACATACACATTAACATATATACACATGTAAACACACACATACATAAACACATACATACACACACACACAGATATACCTGCACACATACATACAAACATACATACATTCACCTGCACACATGTACATACACACATACACCGGCACACACACACATACACAGACATAGGCACTCACATATACACACATATGCACTTACACACTTACACACATATATATATATGCCATGTTTAACATATCAGTTTCAATGTAACAGAGGAAATATGGAACTTTGTATTCATTGTAAAACAAGCAGTTTTAATGATCCATAAAATAATAATAATAAAAAAACACCAGTTTGTTACAAACTGTGTTTTAACTTCATGGGACTTCCCCCACCTCTCATATGTTTTTTTGCAGTTATTGTTTGCCTCCAAAAATGTTGGTAGGTCTAGAGGCTCCCTGGAGAGATGGCTAATCCCACTCTTTACATCTGGCACATAATGTTATGAAATGTTCGTGCTTAAAGGGAAAGTGTGCAGTCATTTTTGTTTCACTTTTAATGTGTTTCCAAGCATGCTAGTGTGTATTAAATTGTTTATAAACAGCTTGTTTACCTTTATTTGTCATATGAATTATCTGCTTTTGTTGGGTAAAACTGCCTCCTTTGCTCAAAATATAACTGCTGCAGTATTCCCTATAGCTAATAATATTTAACATAACATGAATAAACATTGTCAGAAATTGAGAATTGTGGAGCTTTATATGAATCTTTCCAAGTCTTCATGTCAACCAGAACAAGCTTTTTCTCACAGATCCATTTGTGTTGATCTGAGCAGATCTCCGCTGTCACTGCGCCTTGTTTTATTTTGTAACAACCATGGTACTGCCTGCAATGTAATATCACAAAAGTAACAAATTAACACAAACCACAAAATATCAATTAAATGAGCAGATACAATAAAAGAATACAGGACAGAGTTTTACAAAACCTGGAACTTTATATTGTGTTTTTAATTTTTGTCAGACTTGTAGATAAATGTTTCTTAAAGTAGTAACCAAAGGTTAGGAAGTATCTAAATGTGCAAAATCTAAACTCAATGGATCGAGGCGAACACATGGCCAACTATGGGCTAGATTACAAGTGGCGCACTAATTTATCGCGCACCCACAAACGGGAAAATGTGCTGTTTATTGCAACTGCAAGCTTCTGGTAGCAATTAGCACTCAATTTGTTTTTTAAATGTTCCCCAATTGCCCCCAAAATAACATGTGAGGTCCCTTTTAAAAAATCCAAAAATGTAACATTTTTAAAAAACAAACAAACTGCACTAGGCAGTATTTTGGAGCTAAAATTGGTTTGACTGGGGTGCTAGAAAAAATGGCAATTAAAAATGCCTTTACATCGCGGTCTATTGGAACAGTGTGTTCCCTGTAAATATATATACAGTATTTATATGCTTAAATTTAAGTTTAAACATACGTCAGTTTCTTCCTGTGTAATTAATGCTCCATTGCAAACGTTTACATAGCAGTGAACTCTCATTATTTCTATGGGAGACAACTCGCCTCTTGCACAGACAGCCCATTTTCTTCGATAATTGCACCTAGACTGCCCCTGCGAGGCTAAACCTTTTTTTTTCACATTTTTGGTGAACTTTTGATCATCAGTCCCTAAGTTGGAAATTAGAGGCGTGATTAGATCAAAGCAAACTTAACAACTGGCAAAGCAGTATCCAAATAAAACTCCAGAAAGAGTGGTCAGAAACAGGTAAGAGGTCAGCTACTCACACAGACTGCTCAGGCAAAATCTATAACTAGTGGTCAGGAAACAATGCAATATGCAAGCGAAAATGTACCCCTGAAAAATAACACCAACATCAAGTAAAAGCTACATAATAATTTATGAAAATAGTGGGCTTCCGGTTTTTGCCCGACCCGGGAAGTGATGTGTTCATCGCGGCTCCTAATCGCGCTAACAGATAATGCTGAGAATAGTGCGCAGCTAATGAGAGAGTGGGAACTGGATTTACATAGAGCTGGCTAGGTGACTGCATAGCAGCCACACAGTAAGACCGCGGCCTGATTCCTCTTGACAGGGGGCAAACGTCGATCCCGAGTTGGAGCGATCCTACAAGTCCAGTTGCATGGTCGTGGTGAGGCGTCTGGGACATGAGAGGAGGAGCATCAAGCATCACTCTCAGCTTGAACCATGAGCCTTGCATTAAAGGCAAAAGGAGTCTGGTTGCCGCAGATACACAGCCAATCCAATCCCTTCAGGAAAAAGAAAAAAGTATTTAGAAGACTAAGCTTCGCTGACACTGTGGGACCACCAGGGGACAAATGAAGAGAGTCTGAGCTCCCAAGTAAGGTCAGAGGTTTTGCCTATAAAGGACAAGAAAAGGAAAGCACGAGTAACTACTGATATAATACAGATAACTGCTCTGGTCTAAGATATCTGGGGTTTGTTCCTATTAAATTGGTGTACAGGTTAAGGGTTACTTGGTAGAGCTCAGTGAAGAGTCTTTGGTTTTGATATTTAATTACTGGTGGGTATAATTTGGAGGCCAAGAAGCTTTGGGAATAATGTTTTCATCTGCTTTTCTACATGATGTGTGGTGAACAAGAAAAGTCTTATTAAATCAGGGCAAGCATGTTTGTTAACTCACAAAATTGTATCCTGAGACAGTTATATCAAATGCTCCTGTAAATTGGAATAACTCAGGAAAGCCTACAGGAGGGGAAAAAAAAGAATATATTCTGCCTTCAAAACATAACATAATGCAATAACCTGAATAATAATATTTTGGGTCTATATTTAAGGCCGTAACTAAGTTACGGTCTTAAATATATGATTGGAGATTGAATGGTTAAAAGTAAATCGGGCTATCTGGGCTGGTGAAAAGCAATGTCTTGTGTTATATTCTGTTAAAGCCTTGTAAAGAGAAAAAGCAGCAAAAAGAGAAAATGGAAAAAAAAGTAAAAATAAATAAATATATAAATATATATATACTGGGTTCATAAAGATAGCACAAGTTTTTTTCCCAGAAGGATGAGGAGCACAACTCAGCGTAACAACTTTTTTGGGTAAATAAATGGCCTTCTTTATTTGGTTAACGTCAAAATGGCTGGTAATAGGCTAGTTTAAATAAGCCATTAATAAAGTTCCTTTTTTGAAAATTGAATAATCTACTATGGTGACTGGCAATATTTTATTCTGGATTAATATTCTAATTTGTGATATTACCATTGCATATTTGATGGAAATATATTTGGCTGAAAATAAGCCTGTTTAGTTGAGTCAATAAGAGAACACCATTTTTTTGTTATATGTTATAATACTTTCTTGCATAAATCTTGGGTATAATGTATTTTTTCATTTGATAATTTCTAGAATGATCTGAAAGAGTTTCTTCCATATTTTATAATTTTTTTTTTCTCTCACGAATTATTTGATATAAACACTCACTTCTAAGATTTTGTCTCTGGCACAAGTGAGACAGTATAAGTACTATCATGTTTGGAATGGTTGAGTAACTTCCATTCCTTATTTCACAGAACATATTGAGGCCTATTTATCAATTCGTCAACTATGCTGAATTCGCCGGCACCAATCCACTCGTCTAACATCGCCTAACATCGCGGCCGCAGACATGAATCCGCTCTCCATATTTATAATAAAAATCGGCAAAAAGCCGCCCACCAAGTATGGGGCGATGAGCAGCGGACTGTTGTTAACTAGCCGTCATCATCTCGCTGCTATTCGGCTTTTTCCCAGCTTTATTTATACCCTGTCACTAAACACCGCACTATACTAAAATGTTTAACCCCTATCCTGCCACTCCCAGACCCCGCTGCAACTTTAATAAAGTTATTAACCCCTATTCCTCTGCTCCTGAACCCCACCGAAACTAACCCTACGCAAACTATTTAAATCTACTATTAAAAATTACTAAATTGCAAAAAAATAAACGCTAAGTTACCAAAAACAAACACTAAGTTACAAAAAAACAAACACTAAGTTACAAAAACAAACAAACCACAGTATCAAAAATAAAAAAAACAATTGCACCTAATAGCCCTATCAAATTAAAAAAGCCCCCCAAATAAAAATAAAGAAAACAACCTACAATAAACTACCAATGGCCCTTAAAAGGGGCTTTTGCGGGGCATAGCCCCAAAGAAATCAGTTCTTTTACCTGTAAAAAAAAATACAAACACCCTCCAACAGTAAAACCCACCACCCACACAACCAACCCCCCAAATAAAAACCCTATCTAAAAAACCTAAGCTCCCAATTGCCCTGAAAAGGGCATATGTATGGGCATTGCCCTTAAAAGGGCATTTAGCTCTTTTACTGCCCAAAGTCCCTAACCTAAAAATAAAACCCACCCAATAAACCCTTAAATAAACATAACACTAACCCCCGACGATCCACTTACAGTTTTTGAAGACCCTTTAAGGTTACGTCATCCAAGATGGCATACCTTACATTCCGATTGGCTGATAGAATTCTATCAGCCAATAGGAAATTAAGGGGAAAAAATCATATTGGCTGTTGCAATCAAACAATATGATTGAGCTTTCATCCTATTGACTGACCCAATAAGCCAATAGGATTGAGCTTGCATTCTATTGGCTGATTGGATATGCCAATAGGATGAAAGCTCAATCCTATTGGCTGATTGCAACAGCCAATAGGATTTTTCCCCTTAAATTCCTATTGGCTGATAGAATTCTATCAGACAATCGTAATGTAAGGAATGCCATCTTGGATGACTTACCTTAAAGGGAAACTTCATTCTTCGTTGACCATCGTAAGAAGAGGATGCTCCGCGCCGGATGTCTTGAAGGTGGAGCCAATCTGCACCGGATGGATGAAGATAGAAGATGCTGTCTGGATGAATACTTCTGCCTGCTTGGATGAAGACTTTGGCCCGCTTGGATGAAGATTTCTGCCGGCTTCGATGAGGACTTCTGCCGCTTGGATGAGGATGGATGTCCGGTCTTCGAAAACTGTAAGTGGATTGTCAGGGATTAGTGTTAGGTTTATTTAAGGGTCTATTGGGTTTTATTTTAAGGTTAGGGACTTTGGGCAGTAAAAGAGCTAAATGCCCTTTTAAGGGCAATTCCCATACAAATGCCCTTTTCAGGGCAATGAGGAGTTTAGGTTTTTTAGATAGGGTTTTTATTTGGGGGTTGGTTGTGTGGTTGGTGGGTTTTACTGTTGGGGGTGTTTGTATTTTTTATTACAGGTAAAAGAGCTGATTTATTGCGTCAATGCTCTGCAAAAGGCCCTTTTCAGGGCCATTGGTAGTTTATTGTAGGCTAGGGGTTTTTAATTTTGGGGGGGAGGGTTATTTTGATAGGGCTATTAGATAAGGTGTAATTGTTTTTTTATTTTTGATACTTAGTATTTGTTTGTTTTTGTAATTTAGTAATTTTTAATAGTAGATTTAAATAATTTGCCTAGGGTTAGGGTTTTAAATATGTAATATAGTTAATTTTATTGGTAGATTAATCTAATTTTAGTACAATAGTTAGGGTAGGCTAATTAATAGTTTAATATAGTTTATTTTAATTCTAAAGGTAAGTTTTAATTTATTATAAGATAGGGATGAGGTAATTTTAATGTAAAGTTAGCGAGTTGTTAGGTTTAGGGGTTAATAGGTTTTGTTAATGGTAGTGATGTGGGAGGCCAGGGGTTTAGGGGTTAATAATTTTATTACAATTGCGGTGTGGTCCGGGAGCGGCGGGATAGGGGTTAATAAATTTAGCTTGTGGCGATGTCGGGGGAGGCAGATTAGGGTTTAGACTCGGGGCTTTTGTTAGGTGTTAGGTATAAACTTTACTAGTTTTCTACCATAGAAATCAATGGGATATCTGGCAGCATCGAACATAAGCTTTCGCTGCTTTCAGACTCCCATTGATTCCTATGGCATCTGCGGCCTCCAGGGTGGCGGACTGAAACCCAGGTACGCTGGGCCGGAATAGTAGCGAACGTACCGGTTAACTATTTGATAACTTGCAAAAGGTGTCAGATAGTGCATAATTTGTATTCCGAACATCTGTAATGACGTGGCCTCGATCTGTGTTGAATTGAGACCGGCGGATCGTATTTTACGTCACAAATTTCAACTTTTGCTGGTCTGTAGGCTTTGATAACTAGGTCGAATCAAGCTCGCCACAATTATACTGTGGAATTCCGGTATATTTGCGGTTGACGGCTTGATAAATAGGCCTCATTGTATGTTTCACTTTTACGTATTGTATTAATGGAGAAATTTGTTATGTCAGTAAAAATAAAATCACCCACAATGGCGTCTAGAGGCAAAGAAAGGAAAAATAAAGCTAATATTCCATTAATTAAATATAACATCATAAAAGAAGCTAATGTGTCCACTATATCCAATAGTATTGATGTACACGATCTTGCAAATATGATCTCTGAGCTAATGAGACCCCAATTTGATCAGATACGGGCAGATCTGGCTGGTTTATCTAATGAAATACATATATTTACTAATAGTTTAGAAAAAGCCGAAACTCGAATATCAGAGGTAGAGGATAATTTATATACACAGCAAAATAATGTTAAACAGCATGCACTCATAATAAAAAGATTACAAGAGAGATTAGATGAGATAGAAGACTGCTCGTGGAGAAACAATATAAGGATTATAGGTCTCCCAGAGGTAGCTGATTTCGAGGATTTAAATTTATTTATCTCAGAAAAATTGCTGGCTCTATTAGAGATGCCTATTAGGGGAGATAAAATAGTGGTTAAAAGAGCCCACAGAGTAGGCCCAATTAGAGCAAATGATGATGAAAATTTACAAGGCACAACATCAAATAATTATAATAAAAGACCAGTTGTAGCCAGATTACTTAAACTTCAATATAAAGTTCACATTTTAGCATTTTACAGGAAAAAAACTGTAATCGCAGGGGATTCAAGAATTCTAATATTACAAAACTTAAAACTTATTAAATAGAAAACGCAAAATGCAGAAAATAAATGGCTCCAATATGTACGGCATCAATTAAGAAAGGCTACAATGCATATATGGTATATCCAGCTAAAATTAAGATTCAGGTAAATGAAACAGGGCAAATGCTGAATAATAGGGAAGAATTCAGTAGTTTCTTAGATAAGCTTTAAAGAAGTAGGGATTCTCTATTACTTCTAATACACAGGGTCAAACCCTTTTTTTATTATGTCTATACATAGAATAGGTTTGATGGGAATGGATCGGGGGGATTGGGTGCTGTGCGCGTTGATCTTCTGTTGTATATATGAGCATGCATATATTTTTTTTTCTCCCAGACATTTTTGATATAAAGAAATGAGGGTTTGTAACTTGATTTCTTGGAACATACAAGGCATAGTAACCCCTATAAAAAGAAAGGAATAATTTCACAGCTAAAAACACATATTACCTTTCTTCAGGCAACATATTTAAGTTAAAAACAGGTTGGGTGGCGGAAGTGATTGCTACACCTTGTGCCAGAAGGCAAAAGGGAGTTGCAAGTTTATTACATAAAAACCTGGATTATGAAATCCTAACACAAGAAATAATTCCAGAAGAATGGTTTGTGATTGTCCAATTAAAGCTACATGGACAAAAAAATGTGCTGTGTAATGTCTAAGGCCCAAATAGATTAGACAGGGAATTTTGGGGCAAACTACAAAATAAATTGATGGGATGGGCACAAGATATTTAAATAATGGCAGAAGATTTTAATTTGATTTCTCATTGTTTGTTAGATTGTTATAATCCTGGAAAATCGCGCAATAAGGTACCCAAGAGAGAAATAAATGTAATAAATAAGTTCAAAAATAATTTAAGTCTTAGGGATATATGGCAAATACAAAATCCCAATGCACAAGGGTATACGTGTGAATCTAAAACTTATAAATCCTTTTTACAGGATAGAGCTCTTTTTGGTTAATGCAAGGTTTTTAGGACAAAGGTTAAAGGCAGAGATATTACCGATTTCAGTCGCAGATCATGCCCCAATTAAGCTTAGTATACCAACAAATAGAGATACTAATGTGAAGAGTTTTTTTCTTTCCAAGATATTTATACTCTAATAATAGATTCAAAAACTGGTTGAACGAAAAATGGAAGGATTATGATAGAATAAATATGAATTCAGTGAATAACCCTGACATTTTCTGGGAAGCTTCTAAGGCAGTCCTCAGAGGAGAGATTATTGCATATATAGCTAGACTAGGTAAGAAAAATAGTGTAAGAAATGTACAATTGCTAAATCAGTTAATCAACTCATATAATGCATATTTAAGAAACCCTACAAATAATAACAGCGATGCATATATATTTGCTAAGGAAGATAGAGAGGACATTTAACAACAAAAAGCTACTACCGAGATTATAAAAGTGAAACGCAAGATATTATAGGTTTGGTGTAAAAACGGGCAAAGTATTGGCTAACCTGAGTAGGCAAAATAGAGGTCCGAAAGTGATAGAAGCTCTTAAACCCTTAAGGACAAGGCCATTTTTCCATTTCTTTCCCTTAATGACCAGGGCTATGTTTACATTTCTGCTGTGTTTCTGTTTAGCTGTAATTTTCCTCTTACTCATTTACTGTACCCACACATACAGGGAGTGCAGAATTATTAGGCAAGTTGTATTTTTGAGGATTAATTTTATTATTGAACAACAACCATGAATATTTTTGGAAGTAGTTTTTAGTTTGTTTTTAGTTATAGCTATTTTAGGGGGATATATGTGTGTGCAGGTGACTATTACTGTGCATAATTATTAGGCAACTTAACAAAAAACAAATATATACCCATTTCAATTATTTATTTTTACCAGTGAAACCAATATAACATCTCAACATTCACAAATATACATTTCTGACATTCAAAAACAAAACAAAAACAAATCAGTGACCAATATAGCCACCTTTCTTTGCAAGGACACTCAAAAGCCTGCCATCCATGGATTCTGTCAGTGTTTTGATCTGTTCACCATCAACATTGCGTGCAGCAGCAACCACAGCCTCCCAGACACTGTTCAGACAGGTGTACTGTTTTCCCTCCTTGTAAATCTCACATTTGATGATGGACCACAGGTTCTCAATGGGGTTCAGATCAGGTGAACAAGGAGGCCATGTCATTAGATTTTCTTCTTTTATACCCTTTCTTGCCAGCCACGCTGTGGAGTACTTGGACGCGTGTGATGGAGCAGACTTCTTCCTTTACCACTGCTTGAAGAAGGTGTCTTCCAGAAACTGGCAGTAGGACTGGGAGTTGAGCTTGACTCCATCCTCAACCCGAAAAGGCCCCACAAGCTCATCTTTGATGATACCAGCCCAAACCAGTACTCCACCTCCACCTTGCTGGCGTCTGAGTCGGACTGGAGCTCTCTGCCCTTTACCAATCCAGCCACGGGCCCATCCATCTGGCCCATCAAGACTCACTCTCATTTCATCAGTCCATAAAACCTTAGAAAAATCAGTCTTGAGATATTTATTGGCCCAGTCTTGACGTTTCAGCTTGTGTGTCTTGTTCAGTGGTGGTCGTCTTTCAGCCTTTCTTACCTTGGCCATGTCTCTGAGTATTGCACACCTTGTGCTTTTGGGCACTCCAGTGATGTTGCAGCTCTGAAATATGGCCAAACTGGTGGCAACTGGCATCTTGGCAGCTGCACGCTTGACTTTTCTCAGTTCATGGGCAGTTATTTTTCCACACGCTTCTTGCGACCCTGTTGAATATTTTGAATGAAACGCTTGATTGTTCGATGATCACGCTTCAGAAGCTTTGCAATTTTAAGAGTGCTGCATCCCTCTGCAAGATATCTCACTATTTTTGACTTTTCTGAGCCTGTCAAGTCCTTCTTTTGACCCATTTTGCCAAAGGAAAGGAAGTTGCCTAATAATTATGCACACCTGATATAGGGTGTTGATGTCATTAGACCACACCCCTTCTCATTACAGAGATGCACATCACCTAATATGCTTAATTGGTAGTAGGCTTTCGAGCCTATACAGCTTGGAGTAAGACAACATGCATAAAGAGGATGATGTGGTCAAAATACTCATTTGCCTAATAATTCTGCACTCCCTGTATTATATACCATTTTTCTCACCATTAAATGGACTTTTATTTTCATAGGCCTAGATTTGGAGTTTGGCGTTAGCCGTGAAAACCAGCGTTAGAGGCTCCTAACGCTGGTTTTAGGCTATCTCCGGTATATAATATATATAATATAATAAAATAGGGTCTAACGCTCACTTTTCAGCCGCGACTTTTCCATACCGCAGATCCCCTTACGTAAATTGCGTATCCTATCTTTTCAATGGGATCTTTCTAACTCCGGTATTTAGAGTCGTGTCTGAAGTGAGCGTTAGACATCTAACAACAAAACTCCAGCGTCAGGAAAAAAGTCAGTAGTTAAGAGCTTTCTGGGCTAACGCCGGTTCATAAAGCTCTTAACTACTGTACTCTAAAGTACACTAACACCCATAAACTACCTATGTACCCCTAAACCGAGGTCCCCCCACATCGCCGACACTCGATTAAATTTTTTTAACCCCTAATCTGCCGACCGCCACCTACGTTACACTTATGTACCCCTATTCTGCTGCCCCTAACACCGCCGACCCCTGTATTATATTTATTAACCCCTAATCTGCCCCCCACAACGTCGCCGCCAACTACTTACACTTCAATCGGATGGAAGACCTCTTCTGCCCCGCTTGGATGAAGACTTCAGCCGGATCATGGACCTCTTCAGCCCCCCGCTTGGGCTTGGATCAGGACATCGGAGGAGCTCTTCAGGACGGATCGGTGAACCTGGTAGGGTGAAGACAAGGTAGGAAGATCTTCAGGGGCTTAGTGTTAGGTTTATTTAAGGGGGGTTTGGGTTAGATTAGGGGTATGTGGGTGGTGGGTTGTAATGTTGGGGGGGGTATTGTATGTTTTTTTTTTACAGGCAAAAGAGCTGAATTTCTTGGGGCATGCCCCACAAAGGGCCCTGTTCAGGGCTGGTAAGGTAAAAGAGCTTTGAAATTTAGTAATTTAGAATAGGGTAGGGCATTTTTTTATTTTGGGGGGCTTTGTTATTTTATTAGGGGGCTTAGAGTAGGTGTAATTAGTTTAAAATTGTTTTTCCTTATGTTTGTAAATATTTTTTTAATTTTTGTAACTTAGTTCTTTTTTATTTTTTGTACTTTAGTTAGTTTATTTCATTGTAGTTATTTGTAGGAATTGTATTTAATTTATTTATTGATAGTGTAGTGTTAGGTTTAATTGTAGGTAATTGTAGCTATTTTATTTAATTCATTTAATGATAGTATAGTGTTAGGTTTAATTATAACTTAGGTTAGGATTTATTTTACAGGTAAATTTGTTATTATTTTAACTAGGTAACTATTAAATAGTTCTTAACTATTTAATAGCTATTGTACCTGGTTAAAATAATTACAAAGTTGCCTGTAAAATAAATATTAATCCTAAAATAGCTACAATGTAATTATAATTTATATTGTAGCTATATTAGGGTTTATTTTACAGGTAAGTATTTAGCTTTAAATAGGAATACTTTATTTAATAAGATTTAATTAATTTCGTTAGATTAAAATTATATTTAACTTAGGGGGGTGTTAGTGTTAGGGTTAGACTTAGCTTTAGGGGTTAATACATTTATTAGAATAGCAGTGATCTCCGGTCCGCAGATTAGGGGTTAATAATTGAAGTTAGGTGTCAGCGATGTTAGGGAGGGCAGATTAGGGGTTAATACTATTTATTATAGGGTTAGTAACTTTATTATAGTAGCGCTCAGGTCCGGTCGGCAGATTAGGGGTTAATAAGTGTAGGCAGGTGGAGGCGACCCCTATATAATATAGGGGTCGGCGGTGTTAGGGGCAGCATATTAGGGGTACATAGGGATAATGTAAGTAGCGGCGGTGTACGGAGCGGCAGATTAGGGGTTAAAAATAATATGCAGGGGTCAGCGATAGCGGGGGCGGCAGAATAGGGGTTAATAAGTGTAAGGTTAGGGGTGTTTAGACTCGGGGTACATGTTAGAGTGTTAGGTGCAGACGTAGGAAGTGTTTCCCCATAGCAAACAATGGGGCTGCGTTAGGAGCTGAACGCGGCTTTTTTGCAGGTGTTAGGTTTTTTTTCAGCTCAAACAGCCCCATTGTTTCCTATGGGGGAATCGTGCACGAGCACGTTTTTGAGGCTGGCCGCGTCCGTAAGCAACTCTGGTATCGAGAGTTGAAGCTGCGTTAAAAATGCTCTACGCTCCTTTTTTGGAGCCTAACGCAGCCTTTTTGTGGACTCTCAATACCAGAGTTATTTTTATGCTGCGGCCAGAAAAAAGCCGGCGTTAGCTACGCGGGTCGTTACCGACAAAACTCCAAATCTAGGCCTTAATTTCTTATAATTTACTATAATTTTTTTATAAAATATGATTACAAAATTGAAAAAAAACCACACTTTTTCTAACTTGGACCCACAAAATCTGTTACACATCTACAACCACCAAAAAACACCCATGCTTAATAGTTTCTAAATTTTGTCCTGAGTTTAGAAATACCCAATGTTTGCATGCTCTTTGCAAGTTATAGGGCAATAAGTACAAGTAGCACTTTGCTATATCCAAACCACTTTTTTTCAGAATTAGCGCCAGTTACATTGGGACACTGATATCTTTCAGGAATCCCTGAATATCCCTTGACATGTATATATATTTTTTTTTAGAAGACATCCCAAAGTATTGGTCTAGGCCCATTTTGGTATATTTCATGCCACCATTTCACCGCCAAATGAGATCAAATAAAAAAAATGGTTCACTTTTTCAAAAAAGTTTTCACAAACTTTAGGTTTCTCACTGAAATTATTTGCAAACAACTTGTGCAATTATGTCTGCCAGTACTAAAATAAAAGGTATTTAAAAAAAATAAAATGATTTACATATGCTGTGTAGGATCCCCCCTTAGCCCCCAACCTCCATGATCCCCCCCCAAACACCTCTATAACCCTCCCCCTCTACCTTATTGGTAGCCATCTTGGGTACTGGCAACTGCCAGTACCCAGTTTACTAAAAAAAATGTTTTTTTTTAATTTTATTTATTTTTTCTGTAGTGTAGCTTCCCCCCCCCCCCAAAGACCAACCCCCCACCCCCTCCCAGATCCCTTAGATGTTTTTTAATTAAATTTGACCCCAATTTTATTAAACAAAATTCTGTAGTGTAGCTGTTCCCACCCGCTTCCACCCTGTGCACAAGCCTGCCCCCGTGCATGCCTCCGTGCGCGCCCTGGCTATTCCGCCCCCCATCCCGTCCCCCTCGATATGATAGGGCCCATCGATGGCCGCCCACCCGCCTCCCACATCAGCTCCCACCCAACCAACGATACCGGCCATCAATGCCCGGTGCAGAGAGGGCCACAGAGTGGCTCTCAATGCATCGGATGGCTAAAGGGTGTTATTGCAGGATGCCTAGATATCGAGGCATCACTGCAATAACCAGAAAGCGGCTGGACGCAATCAGGATCGCTTCTAGCCGCTTTAAATCCCTAATGTCGTACAGGGTACGTCGCTAGTCTTTAAAGACCAGTTTGTGCAAGACATACCCTGTACAACATTGTTAAGGGGTTAAAGGGCCTAAGGCTAGAGTCACTCAAAACGAGGATATTAAAATATTACTTACAAATTATTTTAAAAATATTCATAAGAATGAGGAAATATCTGTCAAAGTTAAAGACACTTTTTGGTTAGAGAGTGTAATGCCACAAACATCAGCTGAAAAACTGCTGGAATTAAATAAGCCAATTATGGATAAAGAAATATTGGATGATATTAATAGAATAGCGTTGAATAAAGCCCCTGGCCTGGATTTCTTTTACCAGCTAAATACTATAAAATTCTAGCGCAATATATTGTTTCTCTGTCTATTTGTTTAATGATTACTTTTTACAGGATCTCTCTATTACTAAAGAAGGGGAAGGACCCAGAAAACCCAGACTCTTATAAACCTATATCATTATTAATTATATAGACTATAATTGCCTCTAGATAAAAAACATAATTCATCCTGAGCAAACGGGATTTATGACAGACAGAATATCATTTAAGAATTTAAGGAAAGTATTTGTGACATTAGATTATTATTGGACACGATTGAAGGGGAAAGCGGATGATGAAACCGATAGAGTCATCATTTCCATCAATGATGGAAAAAGCATTTGACTCAATTCATAGAGATCATTTGTTTGAGGTATTGAAGCAGTTTGGGTTTGGACGTCCTTTCCTCCCTTATGTATGGTTAATATATGACAATCCTCTATCGGCTCTTATAGTAAATGGTTCAACTTCTTTTTTTCATTTATTCAAAGGAACAAGGAAGGCTTGCCCCTTGTCCCCTCTCCTTTTTAATCTAAGTATAGAAACCCTAGTTTATATGCTAAGAGATAAAATAGCAGGGATTAAGGTGGGCACAAAAGAGATAAAAATTGCTTTATACACAAATGAAATTGATATTTACAAGTAATTTAAAAGAAAATATCCTAAGATTACTAACTATATTGGATAACTTCAGTAGTTTTTCAGGTTATCAAATTAATTTGTCGAAATCAGATTTTATATGGGTCAATAAAAAAGGTAATAACTCTTGGGCATTAATATCAGTTCCTGTCCAAAGAAATGGTAAGAGCTAAATTATACAGAGATAATCCTGAAAAGAAAATACAGAAAGATCTTAAAAACTGGAGTTGGTTACCATTGACAATATATGGCAAAATAAATATCATTAAAATTATTTTGTATCCTAAAATGTTATATATTATGCAATGTCTGCCATTATTAGTAAAAAAAAAAAAGAATATACGTTTAATTAAAGCAGCTTTCAGAGAAAAATAAGTGTAAAATTTCAATTTATAAATTGTCACAACACAGTAAATATGCAGGTTTTGGGCTTCCCTGCATTCCAAAATATAATTAGGTTTGTCTAGCTAAATTGATACCAGACTGGTTTTTAGGAAAAGGATATTATACTATTCCTGAAGTTAAATCAAATCTAATAGAACCCCTTTCGCTAGCAGCAATCACTCATTTAGAGGATAAAAAATAAAAACTATGAGTATATTTAGGAATCCTATTATTGCTTGGCAAAAAATATGCAGACATCTTGATATTAACCCATACATTTTGCGCTATCACCCTATTGTTGGTAATTCAGACTTATGTGACAGTTTCAATCTTAAGGTTTTTCTAAAATGGAAAAGGAAAGGGTTGGAACATATGATACAGTTGGTTGGAGCGCAAAGCCCTTAAAACTTTTGAGGAACTTAAACAAGTATTTGACATTGATAATAAAGATTTTTTGGGGTATTTACAAATTAAGAATTTTTAGTGCTCGTTAAAACATAGACAGTTTAGTGATAACTGGAACTTAGTAGTAAATATTATTATGTTTCATGCAGGCTTGTATGCAATATCTTATTGATATAAAATTCTAATGGATGAGGAGGGTGAAGAAAATATAGATATGTGTCTGTAGAAGGAGGCGCTGGTTCACAGAGGGTCCCAGGAGATTCACTGTTTAAACCCCACGGTTTCCTCAGATGCTCGTCAAGGTGTAGGGAATCCTGTGACTAGTAAAATATATCATATTGGCGTAGTGCATCCAAACACCATGATAAATAAGTGTAGGTACTCACAGAGTAGTTTGGGATAAACGTCTCCTATATGGTCGAAAAAATGTTCACCAGCTTTTTATGTATAAAAAAGCAGATTTATTATTCCCAACACGTTTCAATGAATAGCACCGTCTCTCTCAAGAGCATTAAATGTTTAAATTGCGACAGATGGAGCTGACCCCTAAAGTTAACCTTTTAGACATAGCCCATTTTTCTATAGAAATAGAGTCTACTTGTAATCACCCTAGATAACTGCTTGCCTGCATAAGAATTCACTACGTAGCCCACTAGGTATACACCATGGAGTAAAGCACTCTTTATTTATTCAAACCTATAATAGCTTATTGAGCTCCTTAATATTAGAACACATTAGTATAAAGACATCCTGGAGGGTATCATGACCCAGGCACCCCACCATCATCACATTATACACTTTGTTGACAACTTTACCCGGTCCTACTAGGACGCATTTAGCAATATACAGCAGCTCCGCCCCCCCCCCTTCCCCCATACGGGTTCTTTACCCATTTCCTTATCGTGAGCGGCTCTTGCCCGCTGTACTCTTTCACCCTTTTTCTTCCTTACGCTTAACACTTAAAGCTCTACTACTACCGCTGATTCTTAGATCATAATAAGAAAAACACATATCGTTTGTAGCTATACTTGTCCAGAGGTAAGACTCCCTACCCCTTCTCCCCCATCCCTCCCTTCACACCCCGCTGAATAATTAGACATTATAGAACATGGAACAGCTACGCATTGTTTCTCTTAATGTCAAAGGTCTAAATTCACCGACAAAACGTAGCCTACTCTTTAACTACCTCCAGAAATCCAGGGCAAGCATTGCCCTTCTCCAAGAAACCCACTGGACACCTACACCACATACCTCTCATACAACTAAGAAGTTCCCTGTAGTTCTAGAAGCATCATTCACATCAAAAACCAGAGGTGTAGCCATCCTCGTTAGCAAAGACATAAAGTTCGAGCTCATTCACACTGAAGTTGATCCCCAAGCAAGATATATAATAATAATTTGCAAAATAGACTCCAAGCTGACTACCATTGCAAACCTTTATGCCCCAAATACCAAACAATTACGCTTTCTCAATAGTCTTACGTATATTATCAGACATAAAACAGGGAGAACTGATTTTAGGGGGAGACTTCAACCTTATATGGGACCACAATATATATAGATTAGGACCTAGGATCTCCACCATAGATAGATCAGTGTCCTCCCTCTCTAGTGCGTTTAGATCTCTAATCTGTCAATATGATATTTATGATGCGTGGAGGTCACTTCACCTGCAGGAAAAAGATTTTACTTTCTATTCTTCCCCTCACAAATCCCATACTCGAATAGATTACTTTTTTATACCTGCCAGACTATTAGATAAAATATCACAAATTAAAATTGACCCGATATCCTGGTCAGACCATGACGCCTTCCACATGTCGTTCATGGCCCAGTCCCCACCACCACCAGGCTCTTCATGGCGTCTAAAAGATCAAATGTTAACAGACCCACTCATTAAGAAAGACATACAGGAAAAAATCATTAGCTTCTTAGAAATAAATGATGACCTTCAAACCTCTACTGAGAACTTATGGGCTACACTTAAGGCTACACTAAGAGGATACCTAATTGACATAGAGGCAGGATTTCAAAAGAGGAGAGAGGCTACTCTCTCATCATTGGTCGCGCAAGCGAGGCTCCTGAAGAGACAGTTAGGTGAGGTGTATTCTATCACTATAAATAACAGACTCCAAGAGGTAAATAAACAAATACAAGATGCTGAATTACAAAGGGCACACAACACACTAGAAAAGTTCAAAAAACTATACTACCACTTCGGTAATAAGGCTACATCCCTACTAGCAAAGAAATTACGACACCGCGCTGCGCAATCCAGGATATTGACCATTAAAAATAAACAGGGACAGAGCGTCTTCGCCCCTGCAGATATTGGTAGTGTTTTCAAAGATTTCTATCAGTCACTATACAATATAGAACAGGACATGGACATACCCCCCCCCCACCGCTACAGACATAGCCACTTACCTTGCAAACCTTAATCTACCTATATTAGATCCAACGCTTACGTCCGCATTAACAGCTCAAATATCGCCTCAAGAAGTAATTCAGGTGATTAAGTCTTTGAAACAAGGGAAATCCCCAGGCCCAGACAGATACATAGCTCGCTTTTATAAAACTTACCAAACTACACTAGTCCCCCTGCTCTGTAGACTATTCCAAGAGGTTATGCAAAAAGGCTCATTTAGTGCTGACTATCTTGAAGCGGTAGTGGTCACTATCCTCAAACCAGGGAAAGACCCGGAAAAATGCAGTAGTTACCGACCCATTTCCCTTCTCAATATTGACATTAAATTATACGCCAAAATTTTAGCTAACAGAATATCAAAAGTAATTACTTCAATCATCCACCCAGACCAAGTGGGATTTATCCCAGACAGAGAGGGCCCAGATGCCACTAGACGAATATTGAATATATTTAACATAGCGTCCAGGGGTGAGGCCCAGGTTTCGGCCTTATCTCTGGACGCGGAAAAAGCCTTTGATAGAGTATGATGGACCTATCTGTGGGAGACACTGAAGACCTTCAAGTTTCCCGTGCCCTTCATTAAGGCTATACAAGCCTTATACTCTCAACCTACAGCCCGAATTAGAGGCACAGGCTTTCAATCCAAAAGTTTTGCCATTATAAATGGCACAAGACAGGGCTGCCCCCTCTCCCCACTACTTTTCGCCATAGCCATAGAACCACTTGCACAGGCCATAAGAGTAGACCCCTTAGTAAGAGGAATATCATCTGGAGACTATACGCATAAAATCTCGCTATACGCGGATGATATAACATTATTCCTGACCCATCCAGCTGACTCTTTAGTAGCAGTGTTCGAGATCATAGACAAATTTAGTTCCATGAGCTACTATAAATTAAACGTAGACAAGACGGAAGCCTTATTGGCTAACTTTACGGCTCAAGAATCTAGGGCACTACAAAACTCCTATAGGTTTAATTGGAAATCAGACTCTGTTAAAGTGTTGGGAGTACATTTAGATTTAGATCCCATGACCACCATATCTAAAAACTTCACAGATAAGCTCACAGAGTTTCACAAACTCCTACATACGTGGGAATTCCGAGAAATCTCTTGGACAGGGAGAATGGCTGCTGTTAAGATGTCTTTTCTCCCTAAGATTACATATCTATTTAGATGCATACCATATAACATCCCAAGACCCACTCTGAACAAATTACAAGGCATGATTACTACTTACATATGGAAGGACAGACGCCCTAGAACGGCGAGACAGACTTTGGAAAGACCATACTCGCAAGGAGGGTTAGCTCTTCCTAACCTTATTACATATTTCAACGCTACCAGACTCTCACACATATTAGAGTGGAATAACCATAAGGCAAAGACCTTAGGCTGGTACCTTGTAGAATCCTCGATGCTTCCACCTAATTTAACCTTACCTGACCTCTTGTGGATACCCTCACATCATAGGCAAAAGCTGGGACCTTTGGGCCCCACTCTCCAAGACGCATTGAAGTTTTGGGATCATATTCGCCATGTCCCTAATATCTCACCTTATCCTTCACCTGCTCTTACCTTAGCAGTGGCTCTGGTTGCATTACCAGAAACCCATCCAGACCTATGGCAGACCTTACGCATTAAAACTGTTAATGATTTCTATGACTTGGGGATATGGCTCTCTCACCCTCAGCTCTGCACCAGGTTTAACATACCGCCAAAGTTACAATTTGAAGCCTTCCGCATTAGCTCCTTACTACGCTCATGGGACTACCCAAAGAGAGCTCTTAGATCACCCTCGATATGGGAGCACACATGGACTAAGGCGCACACTATTAAGCACGCATTATCCCTACATTACAACCTCCTAACAAACGCGAAGCCTTTCCTTAAAATATCGCAGCACAGCGCTTGGGAGAAAGGGATAGGCTTCACAGTAGACACTGATGTTTGGCATAACAGAATGCAGACAACTAGGAAACTTCTCCACTGTGCTACATTATGGGAGCTATATTATAAAATTACGGTAAGATGGCATCTTGTCCCCGTCGCCTTGCATAAAACCTATAACTCACAATCTCCCCTATGCTGGAGATTATGTGGCCAGTCAGGCACTCATGTACACATCTGGTGGTCCTGCCCAAAAATTCAACCTCTTTGGAGGAAATTATACAACACAATACACAACCTTAATATCTTTCCCCCTTGTCTACCGGAGGTTGCCCTACTACATATGCCTGTCCCTACTTTGGACAAATCTGCAGATGCCCTTACGATTTATCTTTTCATGGCAACCAAGCTAGCTATCGCCAGAGCGTGGAAGAATCAAACCCCACCATCTTTCACACAAATATTATCTATAGTTAGACATATCAGACAGATGGAGCAATATTCTTTTAGAGTACTTGATAAGACAGATACACATATTAAAATCTGGCACCCCTGGCTTACACTTTACCCAGAATGAGCTATGAACCGAAACAGAATATTCACTCCCTCAGACCTTCACCCCCCCCCCTCCCCCACTCCCCTACCCACAGCCTCTGGATATAGATATAGATATGGATCTAGATAAACTTATGTTCCTGTTTCCATTATAATAATGATGTTTACATAATTATTAAATGATCTTACTGTACCTTAGAGAATGGACCATAGTGTCCAAACTACCCAAGAGTTTTATGTTTCACTATTTAAGTATACTATACTATTTTTCTTAAAGCAAAATTTTGTAAAAAAGAGACAAGATATATACAGACAGTGAATCCTAATGTTCCTCTCTCTCTCAACTAACGGATGCATTATATAATCATAGGTATGACAGATGTTATAGGTTGCATCCTTGACATTGTAGGAGATACACACCAACTATTACCATGTATTCATAGCAATGAAAAAACTATATTGTTACTATTATTATGATTTGTAATGGTATTTCCCTGCTGTATACCCTATCTTTCTGTTATTGTACATGCTTGATTGTCTCAATAAAAAAATATTAATAAAAATGTTTTTTAAAATTGCTTCAAAAGGTTGTATAAAATGCCCCAAGGCAGGCAGTTGTTAATATACAATGGTAAACGCTATCTGATACCTCATTGGTTAAGGTCAGATTTACATCCATTATTACAAATAAAAATACCTAACATACATCCAATATAGGAATAAAAAACATTGGTATAAAAATAGATAAAATAGATGCTATTTATATCTGCACAAAGTTATCAAAATTAAAAAAGGTGAAAAATTTAATATTTGGTTAATTGAGCAACATAAGCCAGTCAAAATGCACGCATTCAAAATTGTTTCAGCCTCTCCTTTAGCGTTAAAGTTTTCAGTTCCCTTTCGAGCCGTTTCCTGTATACAAGTTCCCAATCGGGTCCGTTCCAACTTTTCTCAATCACGTGTTATATCTATCCAATCGGTAGCGAGCAGCAATGTCCTATGCAAAAAGTTCATTCGCCAACATTTGCCGGAGTAGGCAAAATGACAATAAAATATAAAAAATAAATGCACTATCCTTAAAATCTTGTTTTTACAGTCAACATTGTCATCATAAAAGTTATACTTAAAGTGACTTGTATCATAGTGACATTGGCAACATTTGCCGGAATAGACTAAGTGACAGTAAAATAAAAAAGCAAAGCATTATCCTTAAAGTCTTGTTTTTACAATCAACATTGTCATCATAAACACTTAAAGTTATACTTAAGGTGACTGCTATTGCAGCTAATTCACCAGGTTGGCTCACAGTAGATTTAAACTGCGATGTTATCTAAATAAACACTGTCAGCTAGATTACGAGTTTGTGTGTTCATCTTTTAACGCTGAAAATATGGTATTTTCAGCGTTAAAATAGCAACGCAGCCATTACAAGTCTTGTTCGTACAGGTGTACCGCAAGCCTTTTAACCTGTGATGCAACATCCGTACCGCACTCCTAAAAATTACGTTTTTTAATGGGACTTTCACAGCGCTGGTATTACAAGTTTTTCTTGGAGACTAAAAAGCGAGCGGTACACACTATAACGACAAGATCCGTATCACCATCTAAAGTCAGTAGTTATGAGTTTTACACTACAAAACTGTAGCATAAAACTCATAACTAAAGAGTTAAAAAGTACACTAACACCCATAAACTACCTATTAACTCCTAAACCAAGGCCCTCCCACATTGCAAACACTATATTAAATTTATTAACCCCTAATCTGCTGCTCCTGACATCGCCGCCACTAATAAAATGTATTAAACCCTATTCTGACGCTCCCCGACATCGTTGCCATTATAATAAACCTATTAACCCCTAAACCGTTGCCCTCCCGCATTGCAGACACTATTTAAATATTATTAACCCATAATCTGCCTATTGATTGTTCCAATCATACAATAGGATTTGAGCAGATCTCATTTTATTGACTGTTCCAATCAGCCAATAGGATTTGAGCAGCTATCATTCTATTGGCTGATTGGAACAGCTACTAGAATAAGAGCTCAAATCCTGTTGGCTGATTGGAACAGCCAATAGAATGATAGCTCAAATCCAGTTGGCTGATTGGAACAGCCAATAGAATGAGAGCTGCTCAAATCCTGTTAGCTAATTGGAACAGCCAATAGGATTTTAGCAGCTCTAATTCCTATTGGCTGAATTAAATCTTTCAGCCAATAGGAATGCAAGGGACGCCATCTTGAATCGCGTCCCTTGCATTGAATATCCAGTATACGGCAGCGACCGCATGAAGAGGATGCTTTGCGCTGTATGTCTTCAGGATAGAAGATGCTGCCTGGATGAAGATAGAGCGCCAACTAGTGGAGGCAGGGTCCTAATAAATCCAAATGCTGTCTATCCAAGATACTTTCCAAAATATTTATTGTAATATAAACAGATATTTATTTAAGATATAAACAATCGTTTCATTAAAAACTTGATATTGAAAGCAATAGCATAAAATGACAATTACAATAACAGTAAAATATTATAAACGTGATAAAATGTTGGAAATTAAAATTACAATTTATATCTCAAGGATCCATGGATTTACAATACTAGTGGATACAATCTAATGTTCTTGGTAACAGTAATTGAGAATAATGCCAATCTTCAGTGGCTAATGGAACGGGTGTGTTTCCTAATGCAAATAAAATATTAAACTACTAGTATACAATACTAGTGAATACAATCTAATGCTCTTGTTAACAGAAATGAGATTAATGCCAATCTTAAGTGGCTAATAGACCGGGTGTGTGTCCTAACGCACATATACAAATGTTGTATGCAAGAGAAATTAAAACAGATAAAACAATAAATGAGATATAGGCATATCCCAACTTAACAGCTTAAAAAGGTACCTTAGAACGGTAAGAATTGAAAATAACAAATTTCTATATCTAAATTGTCAGACCGAGATTTTGTATGTTCTTGGAAGAACATACAAAATCTTGGTCTGACAATTTAGATATAGAAATTTGCATTAGGACACACACCCGTTCTATTAGCCATTTAAGATTGGCATTAATCTCATTTCTGTTAACAAGAGCATTAGATTGTATTCACTAGAATTGTATACTAGTAGTTTAATATTTTTATTTGCATTAAGAAACACACCCGTTCCATTAGCTACTGAAGATTGGCATTATTCTCAATTACTGTTACCAAGAACATTAGATTGTATCCACTAGTATTGTAAATCCATGGATCCTTGAGATATAAATTGTAATTTTAATTTCCAACATTTTATCACGTTTATAATATTTTACTGTTATTGTAATTGTCATTTTATGCTATTGCTTTCAATATCAAGTTTTTAATGAAACGATTGTTTATAGCTTAAATAAATATCTTTTTATATTACAATAAATATTTCTGTTTATATTACAATAAATATTTTGGAAAGTATCTTGGATAGACAGCATTTGGATTTATTAGGACCCTGCCTCCACTAGTTGGCGCTCTGATATACCTTTGATTTTCCATATTTTCTCTGACCACTAGGGGTCATTTTATCTGAGCTAAGGGTCACTCTCACAGCAGGCGCTTAGTGAACCTCATCAATATATCTGGATGAAGATAGAAGAGGCCGCCTGGATGAATACTTCTCGCCGCCTGGATGAAGACTTCACCGCCTGGATGAAGACTTCTTTCCCCCTGGATGAAGATCCTTCAAATGGGACTTCAAAAACTGTAAGTGGTTCGTCAGTGGCTAGTGTTATATTTTTTAAGGTTTTTTTTGTGGTTTTTTTTTTTTTTTAGTTTAGGGTTTGGGCTTTCAAATAGAGCTAAATACCATTTTAAGGGCAATGCAATAGAGCTAAATGCCCTTTTAAGGGCAATGCCCATACAAATGCCATTTTCAGGGCATTTAAGTTTTTTTTAGATAGTTTTTTATTTTGGGGGGTTGGTTGGGTGGTGGGTTTTACTGTTGAGGAGGGTCCTTGTATTTTTTTTCAGGTAATATAGCTGTTAAACTTAGGGCAATGCCCTAAAAAAAACCCTTTTAAGGGCTATTGGCAGTTTATTTTAAGCTAGGTTTTTTATTTTGGGTGTTTTTTTTTTATTTTGATAGGGCTATTAGATTAGGTGTAATTATTTTTTATTTTTGATAATTTATTTTTGTAATATATTTTTGTCTTTTTGGGGTAGATTTTTATTTTTAGATTAGGGCTTGGGTATTTCACAATATAGCTAAATGCCCTTTTAAGGGCAATGCCCATACAAATTCCCTTTTAAGGACAATGGTTAGCTTAGGTTTAAATTTATTTTGTATTTTGTGGGTTTGGGTGGTATACTGTTAGGGGGTGTGTGTGTTTTTTTTTAAAGCAAAAGAGCTGTTAAATGTAGGGCAATGCCCTACAAAAAACCCTTTTAAGGACCCACAAAAGGTCATTTTAAGGGCCCTTGGTAGTTTATTCTAGAATAGGCTTTTTTATTTTGGGGTGTTTTTTTAAGGGTATTAGAATAGGAATAATTTGTATTATTTTTGATAATTTCTTTTGTTATTTTTTGTAATGGTAGTTTTTATTTTTAGTAATTTTAGTGTTTTTATTTCTTTGTAATGTTAGGTTTAAGTGTAAGGCAGGTTAGGTTTTATTTCACCGGTAAGTTTGTAAATATTTTAACTAAGTAGTTAATAAATAGTTAATAACTATTTACTAACTAGTCTACTTAGTTAAAATAAATACAAACTTAGCTGTGAAATAAAAATAAAACCTAAGCTAGCTACAATATAACTATTGGTAATATTGTAGCTAGCTAAGGTTTTACTTTACAGGTAAGTATGCATTTAGCTTTAAATAGGAATTATTTAGCTAATAATTGTAAATTTAATTTAATTTAGCCCTATTTTAATTATGTTAAAATTAGGGGTGTTTAGGGAACGGGTTATGTTAGGTTTAGGGGTTAATATAGTTCAATATAGCTTGTTGCTATGTGGGGGGATGGTAGTTTAGGGGTAATTAGGTTTATTTAGTGGTAGTGATGTGGGAGGCCAGAGGTTTAGGGGTTAATAACTTTATTTAGTTGCGGCAATGTCGGGGAGTGGCAGAATAGGGGTAAATAACTTTAGTATAGTGGCAGTGACATCAGGAGCGGCAGATTAGGGGTTAATAACATTATGTAGGTGGCGGCAATGTTGGGGGCTGCAGATTAGGGATTAATAACATTATGTTGGTGGCGACAGATTAGGATTTAATAACATTATGTAGGTGGCGGAGATATTGGGAGCGGCAGATTAGGGGTTAATAACATTATGTAGGTGGCAGTGATATTGGGGGTGGCAGATTAGGGGTGTTTAGACTAGTGATGTCGCAAACTTAAAAATTGACTTCAATAGGCAGTCGAACTTTAAAACCCACAAGGACTCTTTCTGGCCACAATAGTGATGGAAAAGTTGTTTCAAGGGTACTAACACCTGGACTGTGGCATGCCGGAGGGGGATCCATGGCAAAACTCCCATGTAAAATTACATAGTTGATGCAGAATCTGCTTTTAACCCATAAAGGGCCTAAATCACCTAACATTCCTAAATTGTTTGGAATAACGTGCTTTAAAACATCAGTTATGATGTTGTATCGGACCGCTTCACAGTGACAGACCAAACTCTCCGTGTAACGCACCGCAAACAATATTGATAGTTAGATAGATTTGATATATAAATAGATAGATTTGAAAGATATATAATTTCCCTGACAGAGTATAACAATAAGACATGCGGTCTGGGACCCGTGGTGTGTTAAGTAGTACTATTCTTAGCAGTTTACTACTACCTGTTACTCCCCCTATCAGGGGAGGTCTATATGGCCTGCATTTTTGGAACAGGGAGATGGAAGAAGATGATTGGTCTGTCCTCCTACTTCAAATTTGTCCTAAACACAAGTGGCTGTCTCAAAACAGTCTGGCCACGAGATAGATAGATTTGATAGATAGATATACATAGATTGATAGTTAGATAGAATCGATAGAAGATAAATAGATAGATTTGATAGATATATAATTACCCTGACAAAGTATAATAATAAAACATGCGGTCTGGGACCCATGGTAACTAGGTTGTGTTAAGTATAACTGTTCTTAGCAGTTTAATCCCTCTTACTCACCCTATCGGGGGAGGTCTATATGACCTGCATGATTACCCTGACAAAGTATAACTACAAAACATGCGGTCTGGGACCCATGGTAACTAGGTTGTGTTAAGTAGTACTATTCTTAGCAATTTAATCCCTGTTACTCCCCCTATCGGGGGAGGTCCATATGGCCTGCATGATTACCCTACCAAAATATAATAAATAGTAACTAGGTTGTGTTTGAAGTAGTACTATTCTTTGCTCTTTAATCCCTGTTACTCCCCCTATCGGGGGAGGTCTATATGGCCTGCATGATTACCCTGACAAAGTATAACAACAAAACATGCGGTCTGGGACCCATGGTAACTAGGTTGTGTTAAGTAGTACTATTCTTAGCACTTTAATCCCTGTTACTCCCCCTATCGGGGGAGGTGTATATGGCCTGCATGATTATCCTTACAAAATATAATAAGACATGCGGTCTGGGACCCATGGTAACTAGGTTGTGTTAACTAGTACTATTCTTAGCAATTTAATCCCTGTTACTCCCCCTATCGGGGGAGGTCTATATGGCCTGCATGATTACCCTGACAAAGTATAACAACAAAACATGCGGCCTGGGATCCATGGTAACTAGGTTGTGTTAAGTAGTACTATTCTTAGCACTTTCATCTCTGTAACTCCCCCTATCGGGGGAGGTCTATATGGCCTGCATGATTACCCTGACAAAGTATAACAACCAAACATGCGGTCTGGGACCCATGGTGGTACTGGTATAACTAGGTTGTCTTAAGTAGTACTATTCTTAGCAGTTTAATCCCTGTGATTGGTCTGTCCTCCTACTTCAAATTTGTCAAAAACACAAGTGGCTGTCTCAAAACAGTCCGGACACGAGATAGCTAGATTTGATAGATAGATATACATAGATTGATAGTTAGATAGAATCGATAGAAGATAAATAGATAGATTTGTTAGATATATAATTACCCTGACAAAGTATAATAATTAAACATGCGGTCTGGGACCCATGGTAACTAGGTTGTGTTTTAAATAGTACTATTCTTAGCACTTTAATCCCTGTTACTCCCCCTATCGGGGGAGGTCTATATGGCCTGCATGATTACCCTCACCAAAATATAATAATAAGACATGCGGTCTGGGACCCATGGTAACTAGGTTGTGTTAAGTAGTACTATTCTTTGCACTTTAATCCCTGTTACTACCCCTATCGGGGGAGGTCTATATGGCCTGCATGATTACCCTGACAAAATATAATAAGACATGCGGTCTGGGACCCATGGTAACTAGGTTGTGTTTTAAGTAGCACTATTCTTAGCACTTTAATCCCTGTTACTCCCCCTATCGGGGGAGGTCTATATGGCCTGCATGATTACCCTACCAAAATATAATAATAAGACATGCGGTCTGGGACCCACGGTAACTAGGTTGTGTTAAGTAGTACTATTCTTTGCACTTTAATCCCTGTTACTCCCCCTATCGGGGGAGGTCTATATGGCCTGCATGATTACCCTGACAAAATATAATAATAAGACATGCGGTCTGTGACCCATGGTAACTAGTTTGTGTTAAGTAGTACTATTCTTAGCACTTTAATCCCTGTAACTCCCCCTATCGGGGGAGGTCTATATGGCCTGCATGATTACCCTCACCAAATATAACAACAAGGCGTGCGGTCAGGGAACCATGGTAAGGTTACTTCCTTTTGCACAATCAAGTATACCAGTTGCAGACAGAGGTTCTGACCCTGCCTTATGGCTGCACCTCTCCCTAAAAGAGGGATCTGTTAGAGAGTCTGTGGGCCTGTATGCCTGAAAGGAGTAGCAAGGCAGTACAGGTTGTTCTCCTTCAGCCTTTTTATACGATGGCCCACGACCCTCAACAGGCACAACAGCATGAAACACCACATATGCCATCCTTTTGCACAATAGAGTACAGGTATGGCATCCATTTTAGGAACCCAGAGATAATTTTTAGGAACCGGGAGATGGAAAAAGATGCTTTGACATCCAGTACAGGTCGTTCTCCTTCCGCCTTTGTAGACGAGGGTCCAGGACCCTCAACAGACACAACAGCAGGAAACACCACCTATGCCATCCTTTTGCACGATAGAGGTATGGCATCGATTTTAGAACCCGGAGATAATTTTTAGGAACCGGGAAATTAAAAAAAAAACATGATTCGACACCCAGTACACTTCGTTCTCCTTCAGCCTTTTTATACGAGGGTCCCGGAGCCTCAATAGAAACAGCAGGAAACACCACATATGCCATCCTTTTGAATAATCCAGTACAGTTATGGCATTGATTTTAGAAACCTGGAGATAATTTTTAGGAACCGGGAGATGGAAAAAGATGCTTGGACAGTACACCCAGTACAGGTTGTTCTCCTTCAGCCTTTTTAGAAGAGGGTCCAGGACCCTCAACAGAAACAACAGCAGGAAACACCACATATGCCATCCTTTTGCACAATAGAGTACAGGTATGGCATCCATTTTAGAAACCCGGAAATAATTTTTAGGAACCGGGAGATGGAAAAAGATGCTTGGACAACCAGTACACTTTGTTCTCCTTCAGCCTTTTTAGATGAGGGTCCCGGACCCTCAACAGAAACAACAGCAGGAAACACCACATATGCCATCCTTTTGCACAATAGATTACAGATATGGCATTGATTTGAGGAACCCGGAGATAATTTAGAGGAACCGGGAATATTGAACAAAAAACGCGCTTGGACACCCAGTACAGGTCATTCTCCTTCAGCCTTTTTATATGATGGCCCACGACCCTCAACAGGCACAACAGCATGAAACACCACATATGCCATCCTTTTGCACAATAGATTACAGATATGGCATTGATTTGAGGAACCCAGAGATAATTTAGAGGAACCGGGAATATTGAACAAAAAAACGCGCTTGGACACCCAGTACAGGTCGTTCTCCTTCAGCCTTTTTATACGATGGCCCACGACCCTCAACAGGCACAACAGCATGAAACACCACATATGCCATCCTTTTGCACAATAGAGTACAGGTATGGCATTGATTTGAGGAACCCGGAGATAATTTAGAGGAACCGGGAATATTGAACAAAAAATGTGCTTGGACACCCAGTACAGATCGTTCTCCTTCAGCCTTTTTATACGATGGCCCACGACCCTCAACAGGCACAACAGCATGAAACACCACATATGCCATCCTTTTGAACAATAGAGTACAGGTATGGCATCGATGGAACCCGGAGATAATTTTTCGGAACCGTGAGATGGAAAAAGATGCTTGGTTGGTCCTCCTACTTCAAATTTGGGGCACTGCGCGTGCAATGTACTGTGCCACCAGATATGAGTGGTGTGTTAAGTAGTACTATTCTTAACAGTTTAATCACTGTTATGTGCCTTTTTTTTGCTTTGAGTTTTGTAGCCACAGTGCAGCACCAGAGGCCAGAGAAATTAGGCATGTACAAATGTACAAATCAGCGGCCAGAAAAATTGATGTTTGTAAAACAGTTAGAAAGTGCCCTAAAACCTTGCGGCTTGAACACTAGTTGTTGGCGGATAAGTCACGCAAGTCATCCTGCATTCTAAGAAAAAAAAGCCAGCGTGTGCACCATTTGTAGCCCAAGGCAGCTCATCTCATCATCAGGCCTTTTTTACTCAAATGTATCGCCCAATGTCAGTCCCTTCGGGATCCATCCCTCATTCATTTTAATAAAGGTGAGATAATCAAGACTTTTTTGACCTAGGCGACTTCTCTTCTCAGTGACAAAACCTCCTGCTGCACTGAAGGCCAGAAGTTCGATTGCAAATTGGGATAGCTCAGGCCACAGGTCAAGCCTGCGCACCCAGTAGTCAAGGGGTCTATCGCTCCTCAGAGTGTCGAGATCCGCAGTTAATGCTAGGTAGTCTGCTACCTGTCGGTTGAGTCTTTCTCTGAGGCTGGATCCCTAAAGGCTCTGGCGATGCATATGAGTTAAAAAGGTCCGCATGTCCTCCATCAACAACACGTCAGGAAAGCGTCCTGTCCTTGCCGCCGTGGTCGTGGGAGGAGGATTACTTTCATCTCTTCCCCTGTTAGATTCCCGTTGTGCTGTGACATCACCCTTATACGCTGTGTAAAGCATAGTTTTTAATTTATATTTGAACTGCTCCATCCTTTCCGACTTGCGGGAATTTGGTAACATTTCAGGCACTTTATGCTTATACCGGGGGTCTAGTAGCGTGGACACCCAGTACAGGTCGTTCTCCTTCAGCTTTTTTATACGAGGGTCCCTCAACAGGCACGACAGCATGAAAGACCCCATTTGCACAAGGTTGGATGCTGAGCTAATCATGTCCCGTTCCTCGTCCTCACTGATGTCACTGAGGTATCTTCTTCCCCCCAGCCACATACAACACCACGGGTACCAGATAGGTGACAACAACGAGCACCCTGAAATGCCTGTTGTGCTTGGTCTTCCTCCTCCTCAAAGCCACATTCCTCCTCTGACTCCTCTTCCTCACAATCCTCTTCCTGCGTTGCCGCAGGTCCAGCAAGCGATGCTGATAAGGCTGTTTCTGGTGGTGATGGACACCACAACTCTTCCTCTTCCTCTTCACACTCATCTACGGCCTGATCCAGCACTCTTCGCAGGGCACGCTCCAGGAAGAAAACAAATGGTATGATGTCGCTGATGGTGCCTTCGGTGCGACTGACAATGTTTGTCACCTCCTCAAAAGGACGCATGAGCCTACAGGCATTGCGCATGAGCGTCCAGTAATTTGGCAAAAAAATCCCCAGCTCCCCAGAGGCTGTCCTAGCACCCCGGTCATACAAATACTCATTAACAGCTTTTTCTTGTTGGAGCAGGCGGTCGAACATTAGGAGTGTTGAATTCCACCGTGTCGGGCTGTCGCAAATCAAGCGCCTCACTGGCAGGTTGTTTCGATGCTGGATATTGGACAAGTGCGCCATGGCCATGTAGGAACGCCTGAAATGGCCACATACCTTCCTGGCCTGCTTCAGGATGTCCTGTAAGCCTGGGTACTTATGCACAAAGCGTTGTACAATCAGATTACACACATGTGCCATGCATGGCACATGTGTCAACTTGCCCAATTTCAATGCCGCCACCAAATTACTTCCATTGTCAGAAACAACCTTGCCAATCTCCAGTTGGTGCAGAGTCAGCCACTGATCCACCTGTGCATTCAGGGCGGACAGGAGTGCTGGTGCGGTGTGACTCTCCGCTTTCAGGCAAGTCAACCCCAAGACGGCGTGACACTGCCGTATCCGGGATGTTGAATAGTACCTGGGGAGCTGGGGGGGTGCGGTTGATGTGGAGCAAGACGCAGAAGAGGACTCAGCAGAGGAAGAGGTTATTGAAGAGGATGGAGTAGGAGGAGTAGAGGAGGTAGCAGCAGGCCTGCCTGCAAGTCGTGGCAGTGTCACCAACTCCTCTGCAGAGCCACGCATTCCATGCTTGTCAGACTTCAGCAGGTTTACCCAATGCGCAGTGTAGGTGATATACCTGCCCTGACCATGCTTTGCAGACCAGCTATCAGTGGTCATATGGACCCTTGCCCCAATGCTGTGTGCCAGACATGCCATTACTTCCTTTCGCACAATCGAGTACAGGTTTGGGATTGCCTTTTGTGAAAAGAAATTTCTGCCAGGTACCTTCCACTGCGATGTCCCAATAGATACAAATTTTTTGAAAGAATCAGACTCCACCAGCTTGTATGGTAAAAGCTGGCGGGCTAAGAGTTCAGACAAGCCAGCTGTTAGACGCCGGGCAAGGGGGTGACTTTGGGAAATTGGCTTCTTACGCTCAAAGATGTCCTTGACAGACACCTGACTGTGGGCAGATGACCAGGAACTGCTACGTAAGAGAGACTTAGTGGAGGATGGTTGAGAGGGGGCAAGGAGGACAGCAGTGGTTGACGTGGCTGAAGATGCTGGAGCAGGAGGAGGATGGCGGCTTTGAGTTTGTGTGCTGCTTCTACTCATGTGTTCTTCCCATTGGCTAGTGGGCCTGGCACACACGCTGGCAGGCAGGCAAATGCAATTCAATTGCACTAGCAGACTGATGATTCACAGTCAAAAAAGTTTTGATTTTAAATATTTTCAAAACTGTTATAACAAATATGATTGGTGGCAATAGTTGGCAGCAAGTGGGCCTGGCACACACGCTGGCAGGCAGGCAACTTCAATTAGATTACACTAGCAGACTGATCTTTCACAGTCAAAAAATATTTTTTTAAAATATTTACACTACTGTTATAACAAATATGATTGGTGGCACTATTTGGCAAGCGGGCTTGGCACACACGCTGGGAGGAAGGCAACTGCCATTAGATTACACTAGATGACTGTTTTTCAGTCAAAAAAGTTTTTATTTTAAATATTTACAATACTGTTATAACAAATATGATTGGTGGCACTAGTTGGAAAGTGGGCCTGGCACACACGCTGGCAGACAGGCAATGTTACACCAGATAGGAGTGGTGGAAGTAGGCACAGTATATGCTGGTAGCCTGACACACAGGCTGGCACTAATGGCAGCCAGACTGGCCTGGCAACTAATATTAAATAACACTAGAAGAGGACTGGTGTAAAAATTTTTTTTTACAAAATTTACACTAATGTTACACCAGATATAAGTGGTGGAAAAAAGAGCTATTAATCACACTATATGATTTGGGCCTGACACACAGGCCTGATGGAAAATGAAATTAGATTACACTAGCAAAATGATTTAATTTTTTTTTAATTTACAATAATGTTTATGAGTGGTGGCTGGAGTGGTGGCTGGCACAGCAATTAACCACAGTATATGCTGTGTGAGCCTGAGACACAGGCCTGATAGAAAATGAAATTAGATTACACTAGCAAAATGATTTAAAAAATGTTAAAAAAAAAATGTTTACAATAATGTTAAGCAGATATGAGTGGTGGCTGCTGGCACAGCAATTAACCACAGTATATGCTGTGTAAGCCTGACACACAGGCCTGATAGAAAATGAAATTAGATTACACTAGCAAAATGATTTAAAAGTTTGGTTGTTTAAATTTACACTAATGTTAAGCAGATATGAGTGGTGGCTTCTGGCACAGAGCAATTAACCACAGTATATGCTGTGTGAGCCTGAGACACAGGCCTGATAGAAAATTAAATTAGATGACACTAGCAAAATGATTTAAAAGTTTTTTTTTTTTTAATTTAAAATAATGTTAAGCAGATAAGAGTGGTGGCTGCTGGCACAGCAATTAAACAACGTTGTATGCTGTGTAAGCCTGACACACAGGCCTGATAGAAAATGAAATTAGATTACACTAGCAAAATGATTTAAAAGGTTTTTTTCTCTTGTTAAGTGTATCCAGTCCACGGATCATCCATTACTTGTGGGATATTCTCCTTCCCAACAGGAAGTTGCAAGAGGATCACCCACAGCAGAGCTGCTATATAGCTCCTCCCCTCACTGCCATACCCAGTCATTCTCTTGCAACTCTCAACAAAGATGGACGTAGTAAGAGGAGAGTGGTGTATTATAGTTAGTTTTTTAACTTCAATCAAAAGTTTGTTATTTTTAAATGGTACCGGAGTGTACTGTTTTCTCACAGGCAGCATTAGAAGAAGAATCTGCCTGTGATTTCTATGATCTTAGCAGAAGTAACTAAGATCCATTGCCGTTCTCACATATTCTGAGGAGTGAGGTAACTTCAGAGGGGGAATGGCGTGCAGGTTTTCCTGCAATAAGGTATGTGCAGTTAACATATTTCTAGGGATGGAATTTGCTAGAAAAATGCTGCTGATACCGGATTAATGTAAGTTAAGCCTAAATGCAGTGATTTAATAGCGACTGGTATCAGGCTTATTAACAGAGATACATACTCTTATAAAAGTGTAATATAAAACGTTTGCTGGCATGTTAATCGTTTTTATATATGTTTGGTGACAAAACTTATTGGGGCCTAGTTTTTCTCCACATGGCTGGCTTGATTTTTGCCTAGAAGTTTCATGAGGCTTTCCACTGTTGTAATATGAGTGGGAGGGGCCTATTTTAGCGCTTTTCTGCGCAGCTAAAATTACAGACAGAGACACTCAGCTTCCTTCTGCATGATACAGGACATCTCTGAAGGGCTCAAAAGGCTTCAAAAGTCGTGTTTGAGGAGGGTAACAACCACAGTAGACCTGTGGCAGTTGTTGTGACTGTGTTTAAAAACGTTTTTGTCATTTATTATTCCGTTTTTGGTATTAAGGGGTTAATCATCCATTTGCAAGTGGGGAAATGCTCTGCTAACTTGTTACATACACTGTAAAAATTTTGTTAGTGTAACTGCCTTTTTTCACTGTTATTTCAAATAGCGATTACTTTGCAGGACATGGCTGCAATCATGAATAATACCCTGTCACAGGTATTATCCAGATTGCCTGAATTGAGAGGCAAGCGTGATAGCTCTGGGGTTAGACGAGATACAGAGCGCGTAGATGCTGTAAGAGCCATGTCTGATACTGCGTCACAATATGCAGAACCTGAGGACGGAGGGCTTCAGTCTGTGGGTGACGTCTCTGAATCGGGGAGACCTGATTCAGAGATTTCTAATTTTAAATTTAAGCTTGAAAACCTCTGTGTATTGCTTGGGGAGGTATTAGCTGCTCTGAATGACTGTGACACAATTGCAGTGCCAGATAAATTGTGTAGACTGGATAAATACTATGCAGTGCCGGTGAGTACTGATGTTTTTCCAATACCTAAAAGGCTTACAGAAATTATTAGTAAGGAGTGGGATAGACCCGGTGTGCCCTTTTCCCCACCTCCTATATTTAGAAAAATGTTTCCAATAGATGCCACTACACGGGACTTATGGCAGACAGTCCCTAAGGTGGAGGGAGCAGTTTCTACTTTAGCAAAGCGTACCACTATCCCGGTTGAGGACAGCTGTGCTTTTTCAGATCCAATGGATGAAAAATTAGAGGGTTACCTTAAGAAAATGTTTATTCAACAAGGTTTTATTTTACAGCCCCTTGCATGCATTGCGCCTGTCACTGCTGCGGCGTTCTGGTTTGAGGCCCTGGAAGAGGCCATCCATACAGCTCCATTGACTGAAATTATTGACAAGCTTAGAACACTTAAGCTAGCTAACTCATTTGTTTCTGATGCCATTGTTCATTTGACTAAACTAACGGCTAAGAATTCCGGATTCGCCATCCAGGCGCGTAGGGCGCTATGGCTTAAATCCTGGTCAGCTGACGTGACTTCAAAGTCTAAATTACTCAACATTCCTTTCAAGGGGCAGACTTTATTCGGGCCTGGTTTGAAAGAAATTATTGCTGATATTACTGGAGGTAAGGGTCATACCCTTCCTCAGGACAGGAGGGCCAAACAGTCTAATTTTCGTGCCTTTCGAAATTTCAAGGCAGGTGCAGCATCAACTCCCTCTGCTTCAAAACAAGAGGGAACATTTGCTCAATCCAAGCAGGCCTGGAAACCTAACCAGTCCTTGAACAAGGGCAAGCAGGCCAGAAAGCCTGCTGCTGCCTCCAAGACAGCATGAAGTAGCGGCCCCCTATACGACAACGGATCTAGTAGGGGGCAGACTCTCTCTCTTCGCCCAGGCGTGGGCAAGAGATGTTCAGGATCCCTGGGCGTTGGAGATCATATCTCAGGGATATCTTCTGGACTTCAAGGCTTCTCCTCCACAAGGGAGATTTCACCTTTCAAGATTATCTGCAAACCAGATAAAGAAAGAGGCATTCCTAAGCTACGTGCAAGACCTCCTTGTAATGTGAGTGATCCATCCAGTTCCGCGGATGGAACAAGAACAGGGGTTTTATTCAAATCTGTTTGTGGTTCCCAAAAAAGAGGGAACCTTCAGACCAATTTTGGATCTAAAGATCCTAAACAAATTCCTCAGAGTTCCATCATTCAAGATGGAAACTATTCGAACTATTTTACCCATGATCCAAGAGGGTCAGTACATGACCACAGTGGACTTAAAGGATGCCTACCTTCACATTCCGATTCACAAGAATCATCATCGGTTCCTGAGGTTTGCCTTTCTAGACAGGCATTACCAGTTTGTAGCTCTTCCATTCGGGTTTGCTACAGCCCCAAGAATTTTTACAAAAGTTCTGGGCTCACTTCTGGCGGTTCTAAGACCGCGAGGCTCCTTACCTAGACGACATCCTGATATAGGCGTCAAGCTTTCAAATTGCCAAGTCTCATACAGAGATAGTTCTGGCATTTCTGAGGTCGCATGGGTGGAAAGTGAACGAAGAAAAGAGTTCTCTATCTCCTCTCACAAGGGTTTCCTTCCTAGGGACTCTAATAGATTCTATAGAAATGAAAATTTACCTGACAGAGTCCAGGTTATCAAAACTTCTAAATGCTTGCCGTGTTCTTCACTCCATTCCGCGCCCTATGGTGGCTCAGTGCATGGAAGTAATCGGCTTAATGGTAGTGGCGATGGACATAGTGCCATTTGCGCGCCTGCATCTCAGACCGCTGCAATTATGCATGCTCAGTCAGTGGAATGGGGATTACACAGATTTGTCCCCTCTACTAAATCTGGATCAGGAAACCAGAGATTCTCTTCTCTGGTGGTTATCTCGGGTCCATCTGTCCAAAGGTATGACCTTTCGCAGACCAGATTGGACCATTGTAACAACAGATGCCAGCCTTCTAGGTTGGGGTGCAGTCTGGAACTCCCTGAAGGCTCAGGGTTCATGGACTCAGGAGGAGAAACTCCTCCCAATAAATATTCTGGAGTTAAGAGCAATATTCAATGCTCTTCTAGCTTGGCCTCAGTTAGCAACACCGAGGTTCATCAGATTTCAGTCGGACAACATCACGACTGTGGCTTACATCAACCATCAAGGGGGAACCAGGAGTTCCCTAGCGATGTCAGAAGTCTCCAAGATAATTCGCTGGGCAGAGACTCACTCTTGCCACCTGTCAGCGATCCATATCCCAGGGGTAGAGAACTGGGAGGCGGATTTTCTAAGTCGTCAGACTTTTCATCCGGGGGAGTGGGAACTCCATCCAGAGGTGTTTGCTCAATTGGTTCTCCGTTGGGGCAAACTAGAACTGGATCTCATGGCGTCTCACCAGAATGCCAAGCTTCCTTGTTACAGATCGAGGTCCAGGGACCCAGAAGCGGCACTGATAGATGCTCTAGCAGCGCCTTGGTTCTTCAACCTGGCTTATGTGTTTCCACCGTTTCCTCTGCTCCCTCGTCTGATTGCCAAAATCAAACAGGAGAGAGCATCGGTCATATTGATAGAGCCTGCGTGGCCACGCAGGACCTGGTATGCAGACCTAGTGGACATGTCATCCTTTCCACCATGGACTCTGCCTCTGAGACAAGACCTTCTAATACAAGGTCCTTTCAATCATCTGAATCTACTTTCTCTGAGACTGACTGCATGGAGATTGAACGCTTGATCCTATCAAAGCGTGGCTTCTCCGAGTCAGTAATTGATACCTTAATACAGGCACGAAAGCCTGTCACCAGGAAAATTTACGACAAGATATGGCATAAATATCTTCATTGGTGTGAATCCAAGAATTACTCATGGAGTAGGGTTAGGATTCCTAGGATATTGTCCTTCCTCCAAGAGGGTTTGGACAAAGGATTATAAGCTAGTTCTTTAAAGGGACAGATTTCTGCTCTGTCTATTCTTTTACACAAGCGTCTGGCAGAAGTTCCAGACGTTCAGGCATTTTGTCAGGCTTTAGTTAGAATTAAGCCTGTGTTTAAACCTGTTGCTCCTCCATGGAGCTTAAACTTGGTTCTCAAAGTTCTTCAAGGGGTTCCGTTTGAACCCCTTCATTCTATTGATATCAAACTTCTATCATGGAAAGTTCTTTTTCTAATGGCTATTTCCTCAGCTCGAAGAGTCTGAGTTATCTGCCTTACATTGTGATTCTCCTTATCTGATCTTTCATTCAGATATAGTAGTCCTGCGTACAAAACCTGGGTTTTTACCTAAGGTGGTTTCTAACAAGAATATCAATCAAGAGATTGTTGTTCCATCATTATGTCCTAATCCTTCTTCAAAGAAAGAACGTCTTTTGCATAATCTAGACGTAGTCCATGCCTTGAAGTTTTACTTACAGGCTACTAAAGATTTTCGTCAAACATCTAACCTGTTTGTTGTTTACTCTGGACAGAGAAGAGGTCAAAAGGCCTCGGCAACCTCTCTTTCTTTTTGGCTTCGGAGTATAATCCATTTAGCCTATGAGACTGCTGGACAGCAGCCCCCTGAAAGGATTACAGCTCATTCTACTAGAGCTGTGGCTTCCACCCTGGCCTTTGAAAATGAGGCTTCTGTTGAACAGATTTGCAAGGCTGCGACTTGGTCTTCGCTTCATACTTTTTCCAAATTTTCCAAATTTGATACTTTTGCTTCTTCGGAGGCTGTTTTTGGGAGAAAGGTTCTACAGGCAGTGGTTCCTTCCGTTTAAGTTCCTGCCTTGTCCCTCCCATCATCCGTGTACTTTAGCTTTGGTATTGGTATCCCACAAGTAATGGATGATCCGTGGACTGGATACACTTAACAAGAGAAAACATAATTTATGCTTACCTGATAAATTTATTTCTCTTGTAGTGTATCCAGTCCACGGCCCGCCCTGTCCTTTTAAGGCAGGTCTAAATTTTAATTAAACTACAGTCACCACTGCACCCTATGGTTTCTCCTTTCTCGGCTTGTTTCGGTCGAATGACTGGATATGGCAGTGAGGGGAGGAGCTATATAGCAGCTCTGCTGTGGTTGATCCTCTTGCAACTTCCTGTTGGGAAGGAGAATATCCCACAAGTAATGGATGATCCGTGGACTGGATACACTACAAGAGAAATAAATTTATCAGGTAAGCATAAATTATGTTTTTTAAATTTAAAATAATGTTAAGCAGATATGAGTGGTGGCTGCTGTCACAGCAATTAACCACAGTATGCTGTGTAAGCCAGAAACACACAGGCCTGATAGAAAATGAAATTAGATTACACTAGCAAAATGATTTAAAAGTTTTGTTTTTTTAAATTTAAAATAATATTAAGCAGATATGAGTGGTGGCTGCTGGCACAGCAATTAAACAACGTTGTATGCTGTGTAAGCCTGACACACAGGCCTGATAGAAAATGAAATTAGATTACACTAGAAACATGATTTAAAAGTTTTGTTTAAATTTACACTAATGTTAAGCAGATATCAGTGGTGGCACTAATCACAGTATATGCTGTGAGCCTCACACACAGGCTGAAAGCCAGGCAAATGCAAATAAAATTACAAATAATAAAAAAAAAAAAATGACTGAAGTTATAGCCCTAAAAAGGGCTTTTTGGGATGCTGTCCTTACAGCAGAGATTAGATGAGTCCTTCAGGACTGTAGTGGACACTAAATACACTAGCCTAGCTATCTATTTCCCTATAATGTCAGCAGCAGCAACACTAAAGCTCCTCTCACTAAGAAAGCAAGATCGTAATGAATCTAAAATGGCTGCTGCCAAGGAGCTGGGAGGGTCTGTGAGGGAGTGTCTGCTGCTGATTGGCTCAAATGTGTCAGAAGGCTGTGAGATACAGGGTCAAAGTTTCCTCAATGATGACACATAGGGGGCGGATCGAACATCGCATATGTTCGCCCGCAGCGGCGAACGCGAACAAGTTATGTTCACCGGGAACTGTTCTCCGGCGAACAGTTCGCAACATCACTAGTTTAGACGTGAGGTTTATGTTGGGGTGTTAAGTTTTTAAGTTAGTTTTATTTTCCCCATAGATATCAATGGGGCTGCGTTACAGAGCTTTTAGTTCCACGATCGAGGGTGTTAGGTCTTTTTTTTGCCAGCTCTCCCCATTGATGTCTATGGGAAAATCCTACACGAGCACGTCAAAGCAGCACTTATTTTCGGTGAGGTATGGAGCTCAACGCATCCATATCGCCTGCACAAGCTGGCTTTTTTTTAAATTTGTAATGGCAGTGCTATAGGGGTTGAAATAACGCAGCTTTATATAGCGCTCAAAACTCGTAATCTAGCTGTGTATTAGCCAATTATAACATCCACCTAATGTTAGCCACAAAAAGTACCCATCGAACATGAGTAAATGTGTTTAATGAACATTTAATTTATACTCACAAAACACATGAAAATAAAAATTAAAAATGTATTAAGATGTTATAATATTCTTAAAAATTTGCCCCAAGTATAGACTTTTACATTCACATTGTAGTAAATATATCAAATTTTTTTGTTTTACAGGTGATGAAATCTTTTATTTCATATACTTTTCCAGTAACAGAGGAAATTAATGTTTTATGTGCCCTTTTTGTATAGCTGCATGCTTTACATTTACCACATGTATAAAATATTGTTAAATCACTCATTTCTATGTTTTTTTTTTTGGGGTGAGGCATCCCTTTAATAATTGAAGGTGCCCATTTTTGTTTAAAATGTTGTCCTTTCCTGAATATTACAGTAGGCTTATTAGGAATAGTTAAACCCACAAATTCATCTTCCTTCAAGAAGTGCCAGTGTTTTTTTATGATTTTCTTAATGGATAGATGTTCGGCATTGAAAGTTGTCACAAACTTGGGAAAATAATCATTGTGTTTTCTCTTTTAGTATGAATGAGGAGTTCACTTCTTTCTGTTTATAAAATCGTACTTTTTTATCCCTTTTGAAAGAATCTCTGTTTTAGAATATCAGACTGTTTATCATAAACCCCTATAAAACTACTGTTCCTTCGGATTCTTAGGAACTGACCCTTAGGTATTGCCTTTAACCAATTAGATGATGACAACTCTCATGTTTAAAAAACTTATTTGTATCACATTTTTTAAAAATAGGTTTTACTGTGTGTGGTGTTATTATCAATATATAGGGGCCTATCTATCAAGCTCCGAAAGGAGCTTGACGGCCCGTGTCTGAAGACTCGGCAGAAACAAAAGTTATGGAGCAGTGGTCTCAAAGACCGCTACTCCATAACCCTGTCCATCTGCTCTGAGCAGGCGAACAGGAATCGCAGCAATTCAACCCGATCGAGTACGATCGGGTTGATTGACACCCCCTGCTGGCTGCCCATTGGCCGCGAGTCTGCAGGGGGCGGTGCTGTCGGATCAGGTCCGCAAGACATTTCTTAAATAGGCCTCATAAGGTCAGATCTAAAAAGTTAATTTCACTACTGTGGTGTTTGGGACTTAGGATGATGGATATGTCATTTTCATTAATATTATTTACAAATTGGACTAAATTAGTCTCCTCTCCCTTCCAAATAAAAATTACATCATCTATATACCTATGCCAGGACACCAGGTCTGCACCAAACCCATTGTTATGCCATATATGTGTATTTTCAAAGTAATCCATGTAAATATTGGCACAAACCTGGTGCCCATGACAGTGCCACATACCTGCAATAAATATTGTTCATTGAGCCAAAACACATTATGATGCAAGATGAAATCTATAGCTCTACTGATAAATTCCAAAAATTTAGATTTTAGTTCTGGATCATCTGAAAGTTTCCATTTAATGGCTTCCAGTCCTTTTTTGTGATCAATGATATTACATCCATAGTCACCCATTTGTAGTTTTCTTGCCAAATTGTGTTTTGCAGAATTTGTGACCTGGCTTGTTGTGCATAAGGTTGTAGAAAATCTATGAAGGCTGACAAATTGGAAGTCATTAATGATGGGTCTACCTGGGGTCTGGCAGTATGTTTATGAATTTTTGATAATAATTTAAAAAGGGGATCCTAGAGTCCTTTCTAAATATGAAATCCATCTCATCTTTTGAAATTTATATTCTGATTCTGTGCTTTTGTTTTTTAGGATAACATATTTTGTTAGTATTCCCCAAAATCCTATCAGTTTCCTCCATATTGTACTCCCTATCCATTATTACTCCTCCTCCCCCTTTGTCAGCCTCTTTGATGACTATCTTCTCTCTTATTTAGGTTGTCTAGAATATCAAATTCTCGTTTGGTTAAATTACAATGTTTGTTTTTATGGGATAGTTTATCCATATCCCACATTAACATTTTACTGAAATTAGCTCACTCTTTGTGTATGGATTAATTTAAGTCCCCTAGATAGTAAAGATTTCTCCTCTTCCTCCTCTATTCCCTCTGTGCTCGGTGTCCTTCCTCTTTTTTTCTGGTGCCAATCTGGTCTCAATAGAGAGTACCTGTTTGGATGTGCCCAGGCCTCTTAATATGAATGAGTCCTGTCTTCCCTGTGTGAATATCTGTTTCCCTGCCTGTGGGAGTTGTGTCTGTGTGTCTCTATTTGTGTTTCTTTTTTCATCTGACTACTTTCTAAATGATCATGTGTCCCTGATTTGTATCTCTCCTTCTTTTCCTCTTTCATAAAAGGAGTGTCATCAGTATTTGTGCGTTGATGAATGTAGTGATTATGTGAGTGATACGAAGTGTGAACTTGTGCGTGATGAGGAGAATATTGTCTATATGTGTTCATGTTGTGATTTTTATCTTAAGACAAAAAAGAAACACAAATAGAGACACAACTCCTAGAGGCAGGGAGAAAAATATTCACACAGGAAAGACAGGACTCATTCATATCAAGAGGCCTGGGCACATCCGAATAGGTACTCTCCATTGAGTCCAGATTACCATCAGAAAAAAAGAGGAAGGACACCCGGCAGGAAATTGAGGAGGAAGAGGGAAATCAAAGAAAATGGAGACTGTGACACATGGGATTTTGAACTTGTCAACCAAAGAGATAAATGAACAGGAGAAATCTTTACTTTCTAGGGGACTTAAATTTATCCATAAACAAAGAGTAAGCTCATTTCAACTGTTCATTGATGCTCAAAATTTCATAAGAAACTTAATTGTCAAAAGATTTTTTTGCAAAACAGCAACCAGTTTTCTATAATCCACCAGAAACTACCTCAGTTGATAACACTAGAATCAAATCTAAGAACACATCTAGATTCTACCCTAGCCACAGCAAGGGCCCAAATATTAAAGTATTCAGTAAAATGTTAATGAGGGATATGGAACTATACCATTAAAAAAAACCATTCAGCTAGATTACAAGTTTTGCGTTATGAGTCAAATAGCATCGTTATGGCCCATAACGCTGCATTTTCCCTAACAATGCCATTACAAGTCTTGTCAGTATAGGTGTACCGCACACCTTTTAGCCTGTACCGCAACGTCCGTCCCGCACACGCAAAAATGGCGTATTTTCATGGGATTCCCATAGCGCCGGTAGTTACGAGTTTTGCAGTGAGGCTAAAAAGTGAGCGTTACAGCCTAAAACCACAAGATCCGTAATGCCATCAAAGAGCCAGTAGTTAGGAGTTTTACGTTACAAACCTGTAACATAAAACTCATAACTAAACTGCTACAAAGTACACTAAACACCCATAAACTACCTATTAACCCCTAAACCGAGGCCCACCCGCATCGCAAACACTATAATACATTTATTAACCCCCTAATCTGCCGCTCCCAATATCGATGCCACTACATTTTTTATTAACCCCTATTCTGCCGCTCTCCGACATCGTTACCACTATAATAAAGTTATTAACCCCTAAACCACCACCTTCCCACATCAAAAACACTATTTAAATATTATGAACCCCTAATCTGCCGACCGCCCACACCGCCGCTATAATCAACATATTAACCCCTAAACCACAAACGCCCCACAACAAAATAAACTAAAAAAAACTATGAACCCCTAAACCGAAAGCCCCCCACAACAAAATTAACTAATTTAAACTAGTAACCCCTAAACCTAACGACCCCTCTATTTTTATATTAAAATTACAATTTCCCTAGCTTAAATTCAATTAAAACTTACCTGTCAAATTAAAAAAAAAAATTAAACCAACAATTAAAGTATTATAATTATTAAACTAAAATTAAACTATCAATTAAATAAAACTAAACTACCAATACAAAAATCCTAACACTACTTTAAAAATTACAAAAAGTATCTAATTACCAAAAAATAAAATAACTAAATTACAACAAAAAAACCCCACTAAATTATGAAAAATAAGAAACAAATTATCAAAAAATAAAAAAGAATTACAGCTAATCTAATAGCCCTATCAAAATAAAAAAGCCCACCCAAAATAAAAAACCCTAGCCTACAATAAACTACCAATGGTCCTTAAAAGGGCCTTTTGTGGGGCATTGCCCCAAAGATATCAGTTATTTTACCTGTAAAAAAAATACAAACAACCCCCCAACAGTAAAACCCATCACCCCCACAACCAACCCCCCCCAAATAAAAACCCTTACTCTAAAATAACCTAAGCTACCCATTTCCCTGAAAAGGGAATTTATATGAGCATTGCCCTTAAAGGGGCATTTAGCTCTTTTTCTACCCAGCTATAAATAGCTATATTATGTATAGCTATACCGACACGACTCGCAATAGCTGCGTTACTGCTATTATGCTGAAATTGCCATTTTTCAGTGTTAAAAGCCGTAATGCAAAACTCGTAATCTACCTGTCAGTCTTTGTTTATCAGATTTATGACTTAACAATTAATACATTAAATATGTATTAAGGAAAAAAAAAGATGTTACTAATAACATCACGTAGAAAACATTAGACCCCATGAATTGCAGTGGCTTCGTAGAACATTATATATGGTTCCCATTGGGCTAGAAATCTCTCCCTATTATCTAGTTTCTCAGCCACTAAGCTAACCCTGTCATAATAGTATGCTATTTTCTTTGTAATATACATGAAATTGGGTGGGGCTGTAAGCGAGTGAATCCGATTCTAAATAATCATAATATGATTTCTATGTCTCTTAGAAACCTGTGTTATTGGAAAGTGTAATAATGCTTGTTCAGGAGTCAGTGTTATCTGAGTTTGAAATATAGAACTGATTAATGTTGATGTTTGGTCCCATAAGTAGTGATGTCGCGAACATAAAAATTTGGGTTCGTGAACGGCGAACGCGAACTTCCACAAATGTTCGCGAACGGGCGAACCAGGCGACCGCCATAGACTTCATTAGGCAGGCGAATTTTAAAACCCACAGGGACTCTTTCTGGCCACAATAGTAATGGAAAAGTTGTTTCAAGGGGACTAACACCTGGACTGTGGCATGCCGGAGGGGAATCCATGGCAAAACTCCCATGGAAAATTACATAGCTGATGCAGAGTCTGGTTTTAATCCTTAAAGGGCCTAAATCACCTAACATTCCTAAATTGTTTTGAATAACGTGCTTTAAAGGGACATTAAACACTAAATACATTCTAGATAGAATGATGCATTCAAAGAAAAGATTAGTCCATGACTAACATATAGATGCATTTTTTAAAGTTTCATTAGTTGTTTGAAAAGTGACAAAATAAATGTAAAGTTTTAGTGTCTATAAAACACTGGGAGCTGCCATGTTGTAACTTGTGTTACCTTCTCTGCTGTGGCCAATTAGGGACAGTTATACATAGGTCATTAGAGTGTGCAGCCAATGGTTGTGCTGGATTTAACAGTGTTCTGCACTTCCATTTCTAACAGGAACTGAAAAGCTCACAATTTCAGAATGGAATTACAGGCAAAGAGGACAAAATAAATAATGAAATTATATTGCAGAGTTGTTTTATATATACAATTTATCATTTTATATTACCATCTCAAAGTGTTTAATGTCCCTTTAAAACATCAGGTATGATGTTGTATCGATCAGGTAGTGTAAGGGTTACGCCCGCTTCACAGTGACAGACAAACCCCCCCGTTTAACGCAACGCAAACAACCGCAAACAGTCCATTTGCACAACCGCAAACTCCCCATTTGCACAAGGTTGGATACCAAGCTAGCCATGTCCCGTTCCTTGTCCTCACTGATGTCATTGAAGGTCTCTTCCTCCACCCAGCCACGTACAACACCAAGGGTCCCCGAAAGGTGACAACAAGCCCCCTGGGACACCTGCTGCATTTGGTCTTCCACCTCCTCAAAGCCACCTTCCTCCTCTTCCTCCTCTGACTTGGACTTCCAACTCCTCTGCAGAGCCACGCATTCCATGCTTGGCAGCCGTCAGCAGGTTTACCCAATGCACAGTGTAGGTGATATACCTGCCCTGACCATGCTTTGCAGACCAGGTATCAGTGGTCACATGGACCCTTGCCCCAACACTGTGTGCCAGACATGCCATTACTTCCTTTTGCATAATCGAGTACAGGTTGGGGATTGCCTTTTGTGCAAAGAAATTTTGGCTGGGTACCTTCCACTGCGGTGTCCCAATAGCTACAAATTTTTGGAACGCCTCAGACTCCACCAGCTTGTATGGTAAAAGCTGACGGGCTAAGAGTTCAGACAAGCCAGCTGTCAGATGCCGGGCAAGGGGGTGACTTTGTGACATTGGCTTCTTACGCTCAAACATGTCCTTGACAGACACCTGACTGTGGGCAGATGAGCAGGAACTGCTCAAGGCGAGAGACAGAGTGGCGGATGGTTGAGAGGGGGCAAGGAGGACAGCAGTGGTTGACGTGGCTGAAGATGCTGGACCAGGAGGAGGATGGCGGCTTTGAGTTTGTGTGCTGCTTGTACTCATGTGTTGATCCCATAGGCGTTTGTGATGTGCGATCATGTGCCTTCGCAAAGCAGTTGTACCTAGGTGGGTGTTGGACTTCCCACGACTCAGTTTCTTTTGGCACAGGTTGCAAATGGCATCGCTGTTGTCAGAGGCAAACACACAAAAAAAATGCCACACTGCTGAGCTCTGCAATGACGGCATTCTGGTGGTGGCAACAGCATGCATTGATTGGCGTGCTGTCTGGCGGACCCCGGGTGCCAATGCATGCTGTCTGACTGTGCCACTAGCTCCTTGCGACGACCTCCGCCTGCTTCCAACTCGTCTCCTCCTCCTCTCTGTCTCCCCATCTGAACTTTCCCCCTATTCTTCTTCTCTTCTAGCGGGCACCCACGTTACATCCACAGATGCATCGTCATCATCAAATCGTCATCATCAACCGCTTCACTTGTATCTGACAACTCAGCAAAGGAAGCAGCAGCGGGTACAACATCATCATCATCACACCGTACGTCCATGTGTGTAATGCTGCCTGACTGAGACATATCCCTGTTATCTACATAATCTAGCAATAATGGTTGCGCATCACTCATTTCTTCCAACTGATTTGTAAATAACTCCTCTGACACATCAAGTGAAGCGGCTGTGGTGCTAGTGTTGGTGGTGGTGGCAGGTGGGCGAGTGGTAACTTGAGAAGTGCCCGAAGCTAAGCTGGAGGAGGATGGTGCATCAAGGTTCCGAGAGGAAGCTGTAGAAGATTGGGTGTCCTGTGTTAGCCAGTCAACTATGTCCTCAGAACTTTTTCGAGTTCAGGGTACGTGGCCTCTGAACACTGGGCATTATTCTAGGGCCAAATGGAATCACAGCACCAGGACCACGATGGCCCCTGCGGGGTGGCCTGCCTCTGCCTGTCATTTTTTTTTCGATTAGTGGTACTATGCGTGCAAGCTACTGTGACAACAGATATGAGTGGCACTGTGCACTGGCAGAAGTTGGCAGAGTAGACGCTGTAGGCCTGACACACACGCTTGCAGACAACTAACTGCTATTCAATCTATTACAGTCAAAATTGTATTTTTTTTTTTAAATGTACACTACTGTTACACCAGATATGAGTTGCACTGGTGTGACACTGTGCCCTGGCAGGCCCTGAAACGCACACGCGTGAAGGAAACTGACTGCTATTATTTTACAGTCAAATTTCTATTTTTTTTTTTAATGTACACTACTGTTACACCAGATATGAGTTGCACTGGTGTGACACTGTGCCCTGGCAGGCCCTGAAACGCACACGCGTGAAAGAAACTGACTGCTATTATTTTACAGTCAAATTTCTAGTTGTTTTTTTTAACCCCTTAAGGACCAAGGCCATTTTTCAATTTCTTTCCCTTAAGGACCAGGGCTATTTTTATATTTCTGTGGTATTTGTGTTTAGCTGTAATTTTCCTCTTACTCATTTACTGTACCCACACATATTATATACCGTTTTTCTCGCCACTAAATGGACTTTCTAAAGATACCATTATTTTCATCATATCTTATAATTTATTATTAAAAATATTATAAAATATGAGGAAAAAATTGAAAAAAACACACTTTTTCTAACTTTGACCCCCAAAATCTGTTACACATCTACAACCACCAAAAAACAACCATGCTAAATAGTTTCTAAATTTTGTCCTGAGTTTAGAAATACCCAATGTTAACATGTTCTTTGCTTTTTTTGCAAGTTATAGGGAAATAAATACAAGAAGCACTTTGCTATTTCAAAACCACTTTTTTTCAAAATGAGAGCTAGTTACATTGGAACCCTGATATCTGTCAGGAATACCTGAATATCCCTTAACATGTATATATTTTTTTAGAAGACATCCCAAAGTATTGATCTATGCCCATTTGGGTATATTTAATGCCACCATTTCACCGCAAAATGCGATCAAATAAAAAAAAATTGTTCACTTTTTCACAAACTTTAGGTTTCTCACAGAAATTATTTACAAAAAAACTTATGCAATTATGGCATAAATGGTTGTAAATGCTTCTCTGGGATCCCCTTTGTTCAGAAATAGCAGACTTATATGGCTTTGGCGTTGATTTTTGGTAATTAGAAGGCTGCTAAATGCAACTGCGCACCACACGTGTTTTATGCCCAGCAGTGAAGGTGTCAGTATATTTATAAGAATCTTCAGTAGTGCTATCCAGATAATATATCAGTCTATCTCAGGGTTATAATACAATACATTCAATAATTACCCTTTTAAAATAGAAACCCTTAGTTAATACACATCTACTAGCAACCACAAACCACAATATAAACACCTGAATTCTTTTTTATTAGTAATTGGGTTGGGTCTCCCGGTAAGGTGATCTTCAAGGGGTTAGTGTTAGGTATTTTTAAGGGGGGATTGGGTGGGTTTTAGAGTAGGGTTGGTTGTGTGGGTGGTGGGTTGTATATCTGTATACCATCCTAAAACTACCTTTAACATATCAAAGGCTGACTTTATACTGAGGATGGTGCCTATAGTTCTGTAGTTGTTTTTAATATTGAGTCCTTTAAATTTTAACAATTACCAATAAAAGTTATTTTTTAATTTCCCAATATCTCACATCCAAGTCCTGGCATAGAGTGCTGGATGTGCAGTCTTTAGTGGGGGTCTTCTCCTCTTTTTGCAAATTATTGTAACTTAGGTTAGGTTTTATTTTACAGGTACTTTTGTCTTTATTTTAACTAGGTAGTTATTAAATAGTTAATAACTATTTAGTAACTATTCTACCTAGTTAAAATAAATACAAACTTGCCTGTAAAATAAATATAAATCCTGAGATAGCTACAATGTAATTATTAGTTATATTGTAGCTAGCTTAGGGTTTATTTTATAGGTAAGTATTTAGTTTAAATAGGAATAATATATTAAATTATAGGAATTTTATTTAGATTTATTTAAATTAAATTTAAGTTAAGGGGGGTTAGGGTTAGACTTAGATTTAGGGGTTAATAACTTTAGTATAGTGGTGGCAACGTTGGGGGCAGCAGATTAGGGGTTAATAAATGTAGGTAGGTGTCGGCGATGTTAGGGACGGCAGATTAGGGATTAATAATATTTAACTAATGTTTGCGAGGCAGGAGTGCGGCGGTTTAGGGGTTAGTATATTTATTATAGTGGTGGCGATGTCTGGTTTGGCAGATTAGGTGTTAAAATATTTATTTTAGTGTTTGCAATGTGTGTGTGGGGGGGCTCGGTTTAGGGGTTAATAGGTAGTTTATGGGTGTTTGTGTACTTTTTAGCACTTTAGTTAAGAGTTTTATGCTACGGCGTTGTACCATAAAACTCTTAACTACTGACTTTAAAATGCGGTACCAGTCTTGACAGGACAGGACTTGTCAGACTTGTAATACCGGTGCTATGCAAGTCCCATTGACAAAATAAGATACACAATTGACGTAAGTGGATTTGCGGTATTTCCAAGTCTGGCCGAAAAAGTGAGCGGTACACCCTCTCCTGCAAGACTCGTAATACCAGTGGGCGTTAAAAAGCAGCGTTAGGACCGGCCAACGCTGCTTTTTAACCATAATGCAAGACTTGTAATCTAGGTGTATGTGTTTTGTGTTGGTAGCTAGTTCCTGCAATTTTGAGCACAAGTATATGATCAAGTAGCAGATGTATAATTTAAGATTATTAAGAATAAATAGGATACCTGAATCCCCTGCAGCTCCAGATTTCTCAGTGTTTTCCATTTACATAATTAATTGGCATTTGGCACAGAGTAGTTGATGCACAATGTGAGCAAAATTTTGTTTAACAAATCCAATCCCATATTTTAATTTTGTTCTTAAGAGTTTTTCAGTAATAAAGTGAAATGGCAGAAAGGTGTCAAATAGGGATCATCAGTAAAAAATAAAGAGGTTCAGGTTGAGAAGTAAAAGAGGAACAGGGAGTCTAGGGGGGGGGGGGGAGTGCAGAAGGGGAACATTAGAGGAAAAGGAGAAGGGGAAGGGGAGAATCCAACTAGGGATCAGACAAAAAAGTGAAGCAAAGTGCCAAGGATCATTCAAGGAAATAAATAAAAAGGCAACCGCAAGCAAAGTAAAGAAAATTGTTTATTAAATTTAATAAGAAAAAAATGACAGAGAAGTGAAGGCTCAGGCAGCAGGCTCTATACTTATTTCAGAGTGAGGGTAGTACAGTTAAGCTCTTTAAGTCATTGCTACTGTGCTTAATTACAGGGAATATATTAAGTATAGTCTATGAGGTAGGTTTCATTTATTTATTTTCAGCTTCCTCAGAGACTGTGACTCAATGGAAGCCAGTGTATAGATTGGCATAGAGGAAAGATGGAGGACAAACAGCTTTTAAGCGGGATAAATCTGATAGAGACATTTAGTATAGATTTTATTAGGAGGTTGTCTAATTAGAAAGGAGTTGCAATGACTAAAATGTAATATTCTAAAAACAACATTTTTTCTTTCAGTAAATCAATTTTCATGTTAAGGGATTTCAAATAAAATTTAAAGCTGGACCTAGGTTAACCTAGGTTACTTTGCCCTGTTATAGGTCAGATGCAGCAGTGAGCTCACTGCTGCAACTTGTTGTTGACTGACTGTTCCTGCGCTCATGCTGCCTGTGACTCCCCCACTCTGCTGAATGACTGATAGCCTCCGGTGCTCCCATGCTCCACCTCCTCCCCTCTCAGCACCAGTCCTCACTCCCGTCCCGGGGTAAAATTTGCGGCAAAAATAAAAAAATGGCGCCAAAAAAAAACTTCAGAAAAAAAAAAGGAATTTTTTCTTTTTTGTTTTAACCAGTGCGGCGGAGCCCCGTGACCCGCTGGGCCCGAGGCGGCGGCCTAGACTTGCCCAAAGGCCGGCCCTGGTCATAGATGCCTGGCCCTTCAAGGTTTAGTTTCCTTTTTTCCAACTGCCTATTTAAGCCCACCTTTTGCACTCAAACAGTGCTTGGTATTTTGGATTGGCTGCTGATTATCATGCTCTTTGCATTTATTGTTCCTAACTGGATATCTCTAATTACTGAACTTTGCTCTCCTTTCAGTATTTGTCTTTTGATTCCTTGTCAGCCGGAAGCTGATTCACTCATCTATTCCGGATTTTCGCTTATGCCTGAGCGCAACTAACGTATTTGCCTTTTTTCTCATATTGTCTCCTGCATTTTGACATTTGCTATTTCAGTGTTTCATTCTGTCTCACGGATCATTTATTAGCCAACTCTCCATTCAAACTATCTGCTGCTTCGGTTACACACCATCTTTATGCAGACACCGGGGAGGGAAATGGTTAATTGGGCCCAATTTGGACATTTCCACTTAGGGGTGTACTCACTTTTGTTGCCAATGGTTTAGACATTAATGGCTGTGTGTTGAGTTATTTTGAGGGGACAGATAATTTACACTGTTATACAAACTGTACACTCACTACTTTACATTGTAGTGAACTGTCATTTCTTCAGTGTTGTCATATGAAATAATATAATAAAATATTTACACTGTTATACAGGCTGTATACTCACTACTTTACATTGTAACAAAGTGTCATTTCTTCAGTGTTGTCACATGAAAAGATATAATAAAATATTTACACTGTTATACAGGCTTTACACTCACTACTTTACATTGTAGCAAAGTGCCATTTCTTCAGTGTTGTCACATGAAAAGATATAATAAAATATTTACACTGTTATACAGGCTGTACACTCACTATTTTACATTGTAGCAAAGTGTAATTTCTTAAGTGTTGTCACATGAAAAGATATAATAAAATATTTACACTGTTATACAGGCTGTACACTCACTACTTTACATTGTAGTAAAGTGTCATTTCTTCAGTGTTGTCACATGAAAAGATATAATAAATATTTACACTGTTATACAGGCTGTACACTCACTACTTTACATTGTAACAAAGTGTCATTTCTTCAGTGTTGTCACATGAAAAGATATAATAAATATTTACACTGTTATACAGGCTGTACACTCGCTACTTTACATTGTAGCAAAGTGCCATTTCTTTAGCGTTGTCACATGAAAAGATATAATAAAATATTTACACTGTTATACAGGCTTTACACTCACTACTTTACATTGTAGCAAAGTGCCATTTCTTCAGTGTTGTCACATGAAAAGATATAATAAAATATTTACACTGTTATACAGGCTGTACACTCACTACTTTACATTGTAGTAAAGTGTCATTTCTTCAGTGTTGTCACATGAAAAAATATAATAAAATATTTACAAAAATGTGAGGGGTGTACTCACTTTGGTAAGATACTGTAGATTTTACTGGAGCTCAGGTTAAACACATCTAGTCTACCTATTTAAAATAAATACAAACTTACTTGTGAAATAAAAATAAAACCTAAGATAGCTACAGTATTATAACTATTAGTTATATTGTAGCTAGCTTAGGTTTTATTGTATAGGTAAGTTTTTATTTTTAAATAGGAATTATTTAGGTAATAATTGTAATTTTTTTTTAGATTTATTTTAATTATATTTGTTACGTTAGGGTTAGGTTTAGGCGTTAATATATTTATGTAGTGATGTGGGAGGCCAGAAGTTTAGGGGTTAATAGTTTATGATAGTATATTTCATTGTAAGGGGCTTGCGGTTTAGTGGGTAATAGGTTTATTATGGCAGCAGTGTGGGTGGACGGCAATGCGGAGTGGGGCAGTTTAGGGGTTAATTGGGCCCAGTTTGGACATTTCCACTTACGGGTGTACTCACTTTTGTTGCCAATGGTTTAGACATTAATGGCTGTGTGTTGAGTTACTTTGAGGGGACAGCAAATTTATACTGTTATACAGACTGTACACTCACTACTTTACATTGTAGCGAAGTGCCATTTCTTCAGTGTTGTCAAATGAAATAATAAAATAAAATATTTACAAAAATGTGAGGGGTGTACTCACTTTCGTAAGATACTGTAGATTTTACTGGAGCACAGGTTAAACACATCTAGTCCTGATGGCTGCTGGCTCCACCCCGAAAGGACAACATTTTAAACAAAGATTGGCACCTTCAATGATTAAAGGGATGGCCCCCCCAAAAACATTCAAATGAGTGATTTAACAAGATTTTATACATGTGGTAAATGTAAAGGATGCAGCTATACAAAAAGGGCACATAAAACATTCATTTCCTCAGTTAATGGAAAAGTATATGAAATAAAAGATTTACTAAGATTTACAGAATACTCATTGCCTATACTGCAACATTTATACAAAAGTATTTAACAACATGAACATAGCCGCAATTAAAGATATTGCAAATAGATAATACATGATCTAGAAACAATTTTTACATAGGTAATACTAATACCTGACATAGCATCACAGTACTATGATGAAAAGGAGCATTTTACATATTTGATATATATATATAAACAACAAAAAATGTCACGTTCTCAGGGAGTGACAATGACTACAGTACTGCTGAAAGTCAAGCAGAGGATGGAATACTCAGTTCTCAATCTAAGTCTAATAGTACACTAAGTATGTCAAAATACTCTATTCAAGAGTCTATCCCATATGATAGTGCTACTCATTCTAATATCCCTTCCACTAGCAACTCAGTATACTCAGTGCCGCATAGTAATTTACAACATCCAGTTGTCAGACCTAAATACACTACTAATTATCAAGGTAATAGTACTCCCACACATAGCCATTATTCAGGCAATCAGATTTTAATGGAACAGGTTTTTCCCCAGGAACAGATCAATAAAAAAGGAGACACAGACCACTCACATGAATTCCAACAAATCGCAGGGTCAGCCCAGATACCAACTGAGAACAGCAAGCCCATATCAAAATACAAATGAATACAATACATGACAATGTCATTAATCTTTCTTCTGTGTGTTTAACTGAAGATCAGTTGAAAGTTTTAAGCTTAGGACTTAATTTCTCTCCTTCTAATCAGATTGATATTTTTCAAACGTTATTAGATCTAAATAGATTTGTGAGGAATGTTATTTTTAAAAAATATTTCTCTAATCCTACTTATTCCTCTGAGCAGGTGCCCAGTACCCCCACCCAGACTTTATTTCAATCTGAATCTACTACCTTTACACACTCATGTGATGTTGTTACGTTACAACAACTTCAGATTGAATCCAAAGATGGGGAGGAGGGTCACTGTGGTAGAGGCCCCTTGTTGAAAAATAGGTCTACTTTTTATCCCATTCAAGGCCGTGGGAACATTATTGAAACATTCTATAATAGGGTTGAGAGGGATTTGGTTGCTCTCAAAGGTAAATATATCCTACAAAAAACAGAACTTAAGAAATAAAGAGAAGATAGCTATCAAAGAGCTTAAGGAGAATCAGTCTATAACTATACAGAAGGCTCATAAGGGAGGCATGAATGCAGTCATGAACCATGACGAATTTGTCACGAGCAGTGTTCCCTCTAAGGCCAGTTTTGTGTGCAGCCCAGCAGTGAAACAGTTAACAAGAGAACCATACCTTGCCATCTGCATTGTGCAGTGTTTGCTAATTGCAGGGTGTGGTTACCTAATTAACTGTTTCACTGTTGGGCCGCACACAAAACTATCTAAATGGTTAACTGTGGATGCAGTCTCTATTTACTCCTGCATACAACACGACAAGGGTCTTGAAGCTGTTTGCTTCTTCCTTGAAAATGTTTCTGAATACACGGAAGACTTTAAAATATACATTGTCAAGGTTGTTGGTTTCCTCCTTACTCATAATTTTTTTATGTTTGAGGGAGTATACTACCTCCAAAAATGTGGAACGGCAAAGGGGGCAAAGTTCGCCCCATCGTATGCTTATTTATTCCTTGGATATTGGGAGTTTTTCCACATTTTTGGGGACAATAATCCCTTTCGTCGCTATGTATCTCTGTATAAGAGGTACATAGACGATTTGTTGTTTATTTGGACAGGCTCTCAGTCAGAAGCCAAATAATTTTACATGTATTTGAACAATAAACAGATGAACTTGGAGTTCACATTTGAATTTGAGGTGGAATCGATTAATTACCTTGACCTGACCCTAGTAGGACAACCTAATGGCACAGTGAAAACCAGGGCATATAGGAAGCCAATCTCTGGGAATTCGATATTGCATGGCACCAGTTGCCATCCCAGACATGTTCCCCAAGCTATAGTAAAAGGAGAGCTTATCAGACTCAAATACAATTGCTTGGAACAGAGTGACTTCAGAGAACTTACCACTGATCTGGAGGCTAGATTAAAACAAAGGAAATATCCGTATAAAGTTGTACAGAAGGCAAAACAATCAGTGCAAACCAGATCAAGGGAAAGTCTTCTAGAAAACAATCTGTCTAAAGGTACTAACAGAAATCGCTTTGAAGGAGTCACTTTTGTGACCACACATAGCAGCCAATATACTCAGATATGCTCTTGCTCTATTGTTCGTAAACATTTTCAAATCCTTAAAGCAGATGATAAACTGGTGGAGACTGTAGATAAGGGACTTAGATGTTCCTACAAGAGGGGTCCAACACTGGGATCAATTCTATCTCCCACCATGCTGCCTACAAAAGATAGAAATGCCAGTTCTTGGTTGAGACATCAGGGCATGTACAAATGTGGCCATGCTAAATGTAAGCCCTGTGACTATGTGGAAATCATGAATATGTTTTCTAGCTTTGTCACTGGGAAAACCTATAACATCAAATCCTGTTTGAATTGTACTTTCAAATATGTTATTTACTTGCTAGAATGTACACAATGCAAAGTTCAGTATGTTGGACTCACTTCAAGGGACGTGAACACTAGAATTAGAGAACATCTCTCTTCTTTTAAGGTGTTTAGGTCTACCACCCCAGTTGTACAACATTTTGGGGTACTACATGGTGGTAATCTTGCCATCTTTTCATGGTGTGCCATTGAAAAAATTGTAAAGCCAAAAAGGGGTGGCTCCATTGACCGTATTTTAGAGTTGAGAGAAGCCTTTTGGATTTTTACATTAGGGACTCGGATCCCTAATGGCCTCAACTCTAAGTATGATATTATGAATTTCTGGAAATAGTTGATAGTGAACTTAGACCACGAGTTTTCTTAGTAGTGCTATTTGGGCCTTTCTAAATTTTCCCTTTGTATTTTGTCAATCATTTGTAGGTATATACTATGCATATTATGTATATAATGCCATTAATATCATGCAGTAGAATACTACATATTCCTTAATTTCCTTGATTACCATACTATAACTTTCTCTCTTTGACATGCCTTTGGTATGTGAACAATTCTGTCCTGTTTTGTTTCCCACTCCAGTTGTTTATATATATTAAATATTTAAAACGCTCCTTTTCATCATAGTACTGTGATGCTATGTCAGGTATTAGTATTACCTATGTAAAAATTGTTTCTAGATCATGAATGATCTATTTGCAATATCTTTAATTGCGGCTATGTTCATTTTGTTATTTACTTTAGTTTAAATGTTGCAGTATAGGCAATGAGTATTCTCTATGTTGGAATGTGTTCACAGATTATTTACTACCTTTGCATAATACCTTCGATCGTAGCTTTGTTCATATTGTAATAATTCTGTTTAGCGATCTTGCTAAGGCATATTTAGACTAGTATACTCATGGATATGTATGGGTTAACTTTGCACTCAGAGTAGGGGGTGTTGTTCATATTTTTTAATTGCCCAATGGGACTCTGTGTATGATTATTTAAATTGGTGTGACACCAGACACTGCAGGCTATGACTACGGCTCACTGCCAAAACGCGTAAGCCATTAGTGCCACACCAACCGGTTTTGTGTGCAAGTTGCTGCCATCTACCTGTTTTAACGTTGTGAAGAATAAAAGTTGTTTTTAGATGAATCCGTGAATGTTTTGCTTCTTATGTACACCTATTCTGACAAGACTTGTAATAGCGGCGTTAGGGAAAGAGCATCGTTATGGGCCAAAAAGATGGGCAAAACTCGTAATCTAGCTGAGTGTGTTTATTTAGATAACATCGCAGTTTAAATCTACTGTGAGCCAACCTAGTGAATTAGCTGTGATAGCAGTCACCTTAAGTATAACTTTAAATGTTTATGATGACAATATTGATTGTAAAAACAAGACTTTAAGGATAATACATTGCTTTTTAATTTTACTGTCATTCAGTCTATACCGACAAATGTTGCCAATGTCACTACAATAAAAATCACTTTAAGTATAAATTTAAGTGTTTATGATCACAATAGGATTGAGCTCGCATTCTATTGGCTGATTGGAACAGCCAATAGAATGCAAGCTCAATCCTATTGGATGATTGGATCAGCCAATAAAATTGAAGCTCAATCCTATTGGCTGATTGCATCAGCCAATAGGATTTTTTCAACCTTAATTCTGATTGGTTGATAGAATTCTATAAGCCAATCGGAATCTAAGGGACGCCATCTTGAATGAAGTCACTTAAAGGAATCTTCATTCGTCGGGAGTCATCGTAAGAGGAGGATGCTCCGCGCCGGATGTCTTGAATATGGAGCCGCTCTGCGTCAGAAGGATGAAGATACCGTCTGGATGAAGACTTCTGCCCGCCTGGAGGACAATTTCTTGCTGCTTGGATGAGACTTCTCCCAGCTTTGTTGAGGACTTCTTGCTGCTTTGATGAAGACTTCTCCCGTCTGGATGAGGATGGATGTCTGGTCTTCAAAAACTGTAAGTGGCTCTTCGGGGGTTAGTGTTCGTTTTTTTAAGGGTTTATCAGGTGGGTTTTATTTTTAGATTAGGGTTTGGGCAACATAAGATAGCTAAATGCCCTGTGTGGGTGATGGGTTTTACTGTTGGGGGGGTGTTTGTATATATTTTTTTACAGGTAAAAGAGCTTATTTCTTTGGGGCAATGCACCACAAATGGCCCTTTTAAGGGCCATTGGCAGTTTAGTGAAGGCTAGGGGTTTTTTTATTTTGTGGGGGCTTTTTTTTTTTGATAGGGCTATTAGATTAGGTGTAATTAGTTTAAATATTTGATCATTTCTTTTTTATTTTGTGTAATTTAGTGTTTATTATTTTTTGTAATTTTGATAAATGTTTTTTTGTAATTTAATTTATTTAATTTTAGTGTAATGGTAGGTTTTAGTGTAAGACAGGTTAGATTTTATTTTACAGATAACTTTGTATTTATTTTAACAAGGGCCGCGATCTGATATACGGCGCAGGTTTCGGCGCAAGCGTGGAAACCTGCGCCGCCCGTAGTTTCAGCTCGCAACTCGAGCTATCCCATATACGGCGCCGTCAGATGCTAAAGTGCCGTAAGTGTGACAAACCAGCGATGTCCAGAAATCTGCATAAGTACAAATTTCTGGAGTCGCCAGTGACTTACGGCACTTTACAAACTGCCGCCGCATAAAAAACCTAACTAACGTCTAGATTTAGAGTTCTGCGTTAGCCGTCAAAACCAGCGTTAGGGGGTCTTAATGCTGGTTTTTACCGCCAGCTGGTATTTAGAGTCAGTCAGGAAAGGGTCTAACGCTCACTTTCCAGCCGCGACTTTTCCATACCGCAGATCCCCCTACGCCAATTGCGTATCCTATCTTTTCAATGGGATCTTTCTAACGCTGGTATTTAGAGTCTTGGCTGAAGTGAGCGTTAGAACTCTAACGACAAAACTCCAGCCGCAGAAAAATGCCAGGAGTTAAGAGCTTTCTGGGCTAACGCCGGTTCATAAAGCTCTTAACTACTGTGCTCTAAAGTACACTAACACCCATAAACTACCTATGTACCTCTAAACCGAGGCCCCCCCACATCGCCGCCACTCTATTAATTTTTTTTAACCCCTAATCTGCCGACCGCACACCGCCGCCACCTACATTATCCCTATGTACCCCTAATCTGCAGCCCCTAACATCGCCGACACCTACATAATATTTATTAACCCCTAATCTGCCCCCCCCAACGTCGCCGCTACCTACCTACACTTATTAACCCCTAATCTGCCGACCGGACCTCGCCGCTACTCTAATAAATGTATTAACCCCTAAAGCTAAGTCTAACCCTAACCCCCTACGTTAAATATAATTTTTATCTAATGAAATAAAATAAATCTTATTAAATAAATTAATCCTATTTAAAGCTAAATACTTACCTGTAAAATAAACCCTAATATAGCTACAATATAAATAATAATTATATTGTAGCTATTTTAGGATTAATATTTATTTTACAGGCAACTTTGTATTTATTTTAACTAGGTACAATAGCTATTAAATAGTTATTAACTATTTAATAACTACCTAGCTAAAAGAAATACAAAATTACCAGTAAAATAAATCCTAACCTAAGTTACAATTAAACCTAACACTACACTATCATTAAATAAATTAAATAAATTAAATACAAATACCTACAAATAAATACAAATAAATACACTAACTAAAGTACAAAAAATAAAAAAAGAACTAAGTTACAAAAAATAAAAAAATAATTTACAAATATTATAAAAATATTACAACAATTTTAAGCTAATTACACCTACTCTAAGCCCCCTAATAAAATAACAAAGCCCCCCAAAATAAAAAAATTCCCTACCCTATTCTACATTTAAAAGATACCAGCTCTATTACCTTACCAGCCCTTAAAAGGGCCTTTTGCGGGGCATGCCCCAAAGAAAACAGCTCTTTTGCCTGTAAAATAAAAATACAACCCCCCAACATTAAAACCCACCACCCACACACCCCTACTCTAACCCAAAACCCCTTAAATAAACCTAACACTACCCCCCTGAAGATCTTCCTACCTTGAGTCGTCTTCACTCAGCCGAGCCGAATTCTTCATCCAATCCGGGCGATGTCTTCATCCAAGCGGGGGCTGAAGAGGTCCATCATCCGGCTGAAGTCTTCATCCAAGCGGGGGCTGAAGAGGTCCATCATACGGCTGAAGTCTTCATCCAAGCGGGGGCTGAAGAGGTCTTCCATCCGGCTGAAGTCTTCTATAAAGCGGCATCTTCAATCTTCTTTCTTCCGGCTCCATCTTCATCCCGCAAACGTGGAACATCCTCCTTCACCGATGGACTAACGACGAATGAAGGTTCCTTTAAGGGACGTCATCCAAGATGGCGTCCCTCGAATTCCGATTGGCTGATAGGATTCTATCAGCCAATCAGAATTAAGGTAGGAATAATCTGATTGACTGATAGAATCAGCCAATCAGATTCAAGTTCAATCCGATTGGCTGATCCAATCAGCCAATCAGATTGAGCTTGCATTCTATTGGCTGTTCCGATCAGCCAATAGAATGTGAGCTCAATCTGATTGGCTGATCCAATCAGCCAATCAGATTGAACTTGAATCTGATTGGCTGATTCAATCAGCCAATCAGAATTTTCCTACCTTAATTCCGATTGGCTGATAGAATCCTATCAGCCAATCGGAATTTGAGGGACGCCATCTTGGATGACGTCCCTTAAAGGAACCTTCATTCGTCGGGAGTTCGTCGTGGAGGAAGGATGTTCCACGTCGGCGGGATGAAGATGGAGCCGGAAGAAAGAAGATTGAAGATGCCGCTTGATAGAATACTTCAGCTGGATGATGGACCTCTTCAGCCCCCGCTTGGATGAAGACATCGCTTGGATTGGATGAAGAATTCGGCTTGGCTGAGTGAAGACAACTCAAGGTAGGAAGATCTTCAGGGGGGTAGTGTTAGGTTTATTTATGGGGGGTTTGGGTTAGATTAGGGGTATGTGGGTGGTGGGTTGTAATGTTGTGGGGGGGGTATTGTATGTTTTTTTTTACAGGCAAAAGAGCAGAATTCTTTGGGGCATGCCCCGCAAAAGGCCCTTTTAAGGGCTGGTAAGGTAAAAGAGCTTTACAATTTTTTTATTTTAGAATAGGGTAGGGCATTTTTTTTATTTTGGGGGTCTTTGTTATTTTTTTAGGGGGCTTAGAGTAGGTGTAATTAGTTTAAAATTCTTGTAATCTTTTTTTATTTTTTATAATTTAGTGTTTGTTTATTTTTGTAATTTAGTGTAGTTGATATAATTGTCGGTAATTGTAGGTAGTTTATTTAATTTATTTATTGATAGTGTAGTGTTAGGTTTAATTGTAACTTAGGTTAGGATTTATTTTACAGGTAATTTTGTAATTATTTTAACTAGGTAGCTATTAAATAGTTATTAACTATTTAATAGCTATTGTACCTGGTTAAAATAAATACAAAGTTGCCTGTAAAATAAATATTAATCCTAAAATAGCTACAATATAATTATTATTTATATTGTAGCTATATTAGGGTTTATTTTACAGGTAAGTATTTAGCTTTAAATAGGATTAATTTATTTAATAAGATTTATTTTATTTCGTTAGATAAAAATTATATTTAACTTAGGGGGGTGTTAGGGTTAGACTTAGCTTTAGGGGTTAATACATTTATTAGAGTAGCGGTAAGGTCCGGTCGGCAGATTAGGGGTTAATAAATGTAGGTAGGTGGCGGCGGCAGATTAGGGGTTAATAAATATAATATAGGGGTTGGCGGTGTTAGGGGCAGCAGATTAGGGGTACATAGGTATAATGTAGGTTGCGGCGGTGTATGGAGCGGCAGATTAGGGGTTAAAAATAATATGCAGGGGTCAGCGATAGCGTAGGCGGCATATTAGGGGTTAATAAGTGTAAGGCTAGGGGTGTTTAGACTCGGGGTACATGTTAGGGTGTTAGGTGCAGACATAGGAAGTGTTTCCCCATAGTAAACAATGGGGCTGCGTTAAGAGCTGAACGCTGCTTTTTTTTCAGCCCAAACTACACCATTGTTTCCTATGGGGGAATCGTGCACGAGCACGTTTTTGAAGCTGTCCGCGTCCATAAGCACCGCTGGTATTGAGAGTTGCAGTGGCGGTAAATTATGCTCTACGCTCCCTTTTTGGAGCCTAACACAGCCCTTCATTGAACTCTAAATACCAGCGGTATTTAAAAGGTGCGGGGGAAAAAATACACGCATAGCTAACGCACCCGTTTGGCCGCAGAACTCTAAATCTAGCCGTTAGTTATTAAATCTCCCGTACTGTCTAACACGCCTCCCAAACATAGCCCGACACGTATACCCCTCTATCCTCAATCCCCCCTCTCACTCCTAACAATAAATATATTAACCCCTAAACCGCCACTCCCGGACCCCGCCGCCAGCTACATTATCTATATTGCCCCCTAATCTGAGCCCCCTACACCACCACTAGCTACATTAAATGTTTTACCCCCTAATGTGAGCCCCCTACCCCGCTGCCACCTACATTAACTATGTTACCCCCTAATATGATCCCCCTACACCGCCACCACCTATTTAAACTATATTAACCCCTAATATGATCCCCCTACACCGCTGCCACCTATTTAAACTATATTAACCCCTAATATGATCCCCCTACACCGCTGCCACCTATTTAAACTATATTACCCCCTAATATGATCCCTCTACACTGCCGCCACCTATTTAAACTATATTAACCCCTAATGTGAGCCCCCTACACCGCCGCCACCTATATTAAAATTATTAACCCTAATCAAATCCCCATATACCGCAGCCACCTATATTAAATTAATTAACCCCTAATCTAAATCCCCTATACTGCCGCAACCTATATTAAATTAATTAACCCCTAAAATACTAAAATACCGCCGCCACCTATAATAAATGTATTAACCCCTAATCTAATCCCCTTATACCGCCGCCACCTATATTAAATATATTAACCCCTAATCTGACCCCCCTACACCGCCGCCACCTATATTAACTATATTAACCCTAATTATATTAGGGTTAATTTAGTTAATATAGTTATTATATTATATATATTAACTATATTAACCCTATCTAACTCTAACACCCCTAACTTAATTATTATTAAAATAAATCTAAATAATAATAATATTAACTAAAATATTCCTATTTAAAACTAAATACTTACCTATAAAATAAACCCTAAGATAGCTACAATATAATTAATAATTACATTGTAGCTATTTTAGGGTTTATATTTATTTTACAGGTAACAAGGTATTTATTTTAACTAGGTACAATAGCTATTAAATAGTTAATAACTATTTAATAGCTACCTAGTTAAAATAATTACCAAATTACCTGTAAAATAAATCCTAACCTAAGTTACAAATACACCTACACTATCAATAAATTAAATAAACTACAAATATCTAAACTAAAATACAATTAAACTAAACTAAATTACAAAAACAAACAAACACTAAATTACAAAAAATAAAAAAAAGATTACAAGAATTTTAAGCTAATTACACCTATTCTAAGCCCCCTAATAAAATAACAAAGTCCCCCAAAATAAAAAAAATTCCCTACCCTAATCTAAATTACAAAAGTAAACAGCTCTATTACCAGCCCTTAAAAGGGCCTTTTGTAGGGCATTGCCCCAAAGTAATCAGCTCTTTTGCCTGTAAAAAAAAAAAACACCCCCCCATTACATCCCACCACCCACACACCCCTACTCTAACCCACCCAATCCCCCCTTAAAAAAACCTAAGTCTAACCCCCAAGTGCTCCTTACCTGTCCTGAAGACCGGCGGAGAAGGTCCTGTTCCAGGCGGAGAAGTCTTCTTCCAGGCGGCGACATCTTCTTCTTCCAGGATCCAGCCGGCGCGGAGCGAAGGAGTTGAAGACCAATGACCGCGGAGCTGAAGACCGTCCATCTGGAACTGAAGACCGGCAATGCTGGAACTGAAGATCGTCTCAAATCAGCCAATAGGAATTCAAGGGACGCCATTTTTAATTGCGTACCTTGAATTCCAATTCAGTGTATGCGAATCGTATGAAGAGGATCCTCCACGCTCCAGCTCCGGTCTTCAGTTCCAGAGGTCTTTGGTTCCAGCGTCGCCGATCTTCAGTTCCAGCATCGCCGGTCTTCAGCTCCACGGTCATTGGTCTTCAACTCCTCTGCGCCGGCTGGATCCTGGAAGAAGAAGATGTCGCCGCCTGGAAGAAGACTTCTCCGTCTGGAACAGGACCTTCTCCGCCGGTCTTCAGGACAGGTAGGGAGCACTTGGGGGTTAGACTTAGGTTTTTTAAGGGGGAATTGGGTGGGTTAGAGTTGGGGTATGTGGGTGGTGGGTTGTAATGGGGGGGGGGGTTGTTGTTTTTTTTTTTTAGGCAAAAGAGCTGATTACTTTTGGGCAATGCCCCACAAAAGGCCCTTTTAAGGGCTGGTAATAGAGCTGATTACTTTTTGTAATTTAGATTAGGGTAGGGAATTTTTTTTATTTTGGGGGTCTTTGTTATTTTATTAGGGGGCTTAGAATAGGTGTAATTAGCTTAAAATTCTTGAAATCTTTTTTTATTTTTTGTAATTTAGTGGGGGGTTTTTTGTAATTTAGTTTAGTGTATTTAATTGTATTTTAGTTTAGATATTTGTAGTTTATTTAAAGGGCCACTAAACCCAAAATCTTTCTTTCATGATTCAGATAGAGAATAGAAATTTAAACAACATTACAATTTACTTCCATTATTTATTTTGCTTCATTTTTTAAATACCCTTAGTTGTAGAAAAAGCAATGCACACGGTGAGCCAATCACACAAGGCTTCTATGTGCAGCAACCAATCAGCAGCTAGTGAGCATATCTAGATATGCTTTTCATCAAAGAATATCAAGAGAATAAAACAAATTAGATAATATAAGTAAATTTGAAAGATGTTTAACATTGCATTCTCTTTCTAAACCATAAAAGAAAAAATGTGGGTGGCATGTCCCTTTAATTTATTGATAGTGTAGTGTTAGGTGTATTTGTAACTTAGGTTAGGATTTATTTTACAGGTAATTTGGTAATTATTCTAACTAGGTAGCTATTAAATAGTTATTAAATATTTAATAGCTATTGTACCTAGTTAAAATAAATACCAAGTTACCTGTAAAATAAATATAAACCCTAAAATAGCTACAATGTAATTATTAATTATATTGTAGCTATCTTAGGGTTTGTTTTATAGGTAAGTATTTAGTTTTAAATAGGAATAATTTAGTTAATATTATTAATATTATTTACATTTATTTTAATAATAATTAAGTTAGGGGTGTAAGAGTTAGATAGGGTTAATATAGTTAATATATATAATATAATAACTATATTAACTATATTAACCCTAATATAATTAGGGTTAATATAGTTAATATAGGTGGCGGCGGTGTAGGGGGGTCAGATTAGGGGTTAATATATTTAATATAGGTGGCGGCAGTGTAGGAGGATTAGATTAGGGGTTAATACATTTATTATAGGTGGCGGCGGTATAGGGGGATTTAGATTAGAGGCAAAAGAGCTGATTACTTTGTGACAATGCCCCGCAAAAAGCCCTTTTAAGGGCTGGTAAAAGAGCTGATTACTTTGGTGCAATGCCCTGCAAAAAGCCCTTTTAAGGGCTGGCAATAGAGCTGGTTACTTTGGGGCAATGCCACGCAAAAAGCCCTTTTAAGGGCTGGTAAAAGAGCTGATTACTTTGGTGCAATGTCCTGCAAAAAGCCCTTTTAAGGGCTGGCAATAGAGCTGGTTACTTTGGGGCAATGCCACGCAAAAAGCCCTTTTCAGGGCTATTTGTAGGGTTAGACTTAGGTTTAGTGGTAGGGAATTTTTTGTATTTTAGGGGTTAATTAATTTAATATAGGTTGCGGCAGTATAGGGGATTTAGATTAGGGGTTAATTAATTTAATATAGATGGCGGCGGTATAGGGGGATTAGAATAGGGGTTAATTAATGTAATATAGGTGGCGGCGGTATAGGGGGATTAGATTAGGGGTTAATATATTTAATATAGGTGGCAGCGGGGTAGGGGGATTAGATTAGGGGTTAATATATTTAATATAGGTGGCAGCAGGGTAGGGGGATTAGATTAGGGGTTAATATATTTAATATAGGTGGCGGCGGGGTAGGGGGATTAGATTAGGGGGTAATATAGTTAAAATAGGTGGTGGCGGGGTAGGGGGCTCACATTTGGGGGTAATAATTGTAATATAGATGGCGGCGGTGTAGGGGGATTACATTAGGGGTTAATAATTTTAATGTAGGTGGCGACGGTGTAGGGGGCTCACATTAGGGGGTTAGACATTTAATGTAGGTGGCGGCGGGGTCCGGGAGCGGCGGTTTAGGGGTTAAACACTTTATTAGGGATTGCGGCGGGGGATCGCGGTTGACAGGTAGATAGACATTGCGCATGCGTTAGGTGTTAGGTTTTATTTTGCAGCTAGTTTAGGGAGCTATGAGTCTCCGATACACAGCGTAAGGCTTACTACGCCTGCAATTTGTGGTGAGGTGAAAATGGAGTAAGATTTCTCCATTTTCGCCACGTAAGTCCTTACGCTGTATAATGGATACCAAACTGCGCTGGTTTGGTATACCTGTCTATGGGCCAAAAAACTACGACCGAAGGCAGAAATATACGAGCGTAACTTCTATGTTATGCCGTATATGTGATACCAAACCAGCGCAAATTTGGCGTCGCCGGCTTTTGCGGGCGACGCTGCATATCGGATCGGGGCCTAGATAGCTAGTAAATAGTTAATAACTATTTACTAACTAGTATACCTAGTTAAAATAAATACAAACTTACCTGTAAAATAAAAATAAAACCTAAGATAGATACGATGTAACTATTAGCTATATTGTAGCTAGCTTAGGGTTTATTTTACAGGTAAGTATTTAGTCTTAAATAGGAATTATTTAGGTAATAATAGTAGATTTTATTTAGATTTATTTTATTATATTAAAGTTATGCGTGTTAGGGTTAGGGTTAGACTTAGGTTTAGTGGTTAATATATTTATTTATTGTTAGTGATGTGGGAGGCCAGAGGTTTAGGGGTTAATAACTTTAGTATAGTAGTGGCGGCGATGTTGAGGGCGGTAGATTAGGGGTTAATAAGTTTAATGTAAGTGGCGGTGACATTGGGGGTGGCAGATTAGGGGTTAATAAATGTAATGTAAGTGTCGGCGATGTTGGGGGCGGCAGATTAGGGGTTAATAAATGTAATGTAAGTGGCGGTGACATTGGGGGTGGCAGATTAGGGGTTAATAAATGTAATGTAAGTGTCGGCGATGTTGGGGGCGGCAGATTAGGGGTTAATAAATGTAATGTAAGTGGCGGTGACATTGGGGGTGGCAGATTAGGGGTTAATAAATGTAATGTAAGTGTCGGCGATGTTGGGGGCGGCAGATTAGGGGTTAATAAATGTAATGTAAGTGGCGGTGACATTGGGGGTGGCAGATTAGGGGTTAATAAATGTAATGTAAGTGTCGGCGATGTTGGGGGCGGCAGATTAGGGGTTAATAAATGTAATGTAAGTGGCGGTGACATTGGGGGTGGCAGATTAGGGGTTAATAAATGTAATGTAAGTGTCGGCGATGTTGGGGGCGGCAGATTAGGGGTTAATAAATGTAATGTAAGTGGCGGTGACATTGGGGGTGGCAGATTAGGGGTTAATAAATGTAATGTAAGTGTCGGCGATGTTGGGGGCGGCAGATTAGGGGTTAATAAATGAAATGTAAGTGGCGGTGACATTGGGGGTGGCAGATTAGGGGTTAATAAATGTAATGTAAGTGGCGGTGACATTGGGGGCGGCAGATTAGGGGTTAATAAATGTAATGTAAGTGGCGGTGACATTGGGGGCGGCAGATTAGGGGTTAATAAATGTAATGTAAGTGTCGGCGATGTTGGGGGCGGCAGATTAGGGGTTAATAAATGTAATGTAAGTGGCGGTGACATTGGGGGCGGCAGATTAGGGGTTAATAAATGTAATGTAAGTGGCGGTGACATTGGGGGTGGCAGATTAGGGGTTAATAAATGTAATGTAAGTGTCGGCGATGTTGGGGGCGGCAGATTAGGGGTTAATAAATGTAATGTAAGTGGCGGTGACATTGGGGGTGGCAGATTAGGGGTTAATAAATGTAATGTAAGTGTCGGCGATGTTGGGGGCGGCAGATTAGGGGTGTTTAGACTCGGGTTTATGTTAGGATGTTAGGTTTACACATACATTTTCTGTCCCCATAGGAATCAATGGGGCTGCGTTAAAGGGATAGGCACAGACAAAGACTGTGGCGGACATTTTCCAAAGTACAGACCTTAGTGAAGAACACCAAGGTACATTTGAAATTAAAAACATTTTTTATAGTGCTTGGTGATATTATACTGTTAGGCTTTTTTTTAGACAGCTCTCCCCATTGATGTCTATGGGAAAATTGTGCACGAGCACGTAAAAGCAGCTCAAAGAAGCGCTGATACTTGTGTGCAGTAAGGAGCTCAACACTGCCATATTGCCCGCTAACGCAGCGCTATTAAAGGTGAGCAGTGGAAATAACTTGCAAGTTATTACAGAGCCACTCATAACGCAAAACTCTTTTTTATTCCTATATTGGATGTATGTTAGGTATTTTTATTTGTTATAACGGGTGTAAATCTGACCTTAACCAATGAGGTATCAGATAGTGTTTACCATTGTATATTTAAGGCCGCCTGTGTTGCAGCAGTTTATACAACATTTTAAAGCAATTTAAAGGGACACTGAACCCAAATCTTTTGTGATTTAGGTAGAGCAGCAATTTTAAGCAACTTTCTAATTTACTCCTATTATCAAATGTTCTTCATTCTCTTGGTATCTTTATTTGAAAAGCAAGAATGTAAGTTTAGATGCCGGTGCATTTTTGGTGAACAAACTGGGTTCTTATTGCTGATTGGTAGATAAATTAATCCACCAATAAACAAGTGCTGTACAGGGTTCTAAACCTTCTTTTTCAAATAAAGATAGCAAGAGAACAAAGAGAAATTGATAATAGGAGTAAATCTGAATCACGAAAGAAAAAAATTGGGTTCAGTATCCCTTTAAGCTTTGAATGCTCTTGAGAAAGGATAGTGCTATCCATTGAAACGCGTTGGGAATAATAAAGCTGGTTTTTTATACATAAAAAGCTGGTGAACAATTTTTTGACCATATAGGAACCATTTTTCCCAAACTACTCTGCGAGTACCTATACTTATTTATCATGGTGTTTGGATGCACTACGCCAATATGATATATTTTGCTAGTCACAGGAGTCCCTATACCTTGACGAGCATCTGAGGAAACCGTGGGGTTTAAAAAGTGAATCTCCTGGGACTCTCTGTGAACCAGCACCTCCTTCTACAGACACATATCTATTGAACAGCCTTTGGGAAAAACTGTTGGAAGGCACCGGTTCTGTAACCAGAGGGGAATAAATATCCATATTTTATATTATTTTTTTGCTTGTGAAGAAAATATATGTATACGCTCTCAGAAATGGGCACAGGATATGGAAACGGTTAACAATATTCTTATTAAGAAAAGTATTACAAGAACCTGTAAGGCAACTTAAGCAATCTCTTGGCGGGAATTCCATATTAAATTATTAAATAGGGTATATATAACTCCTTATGATTTAGCAGTCTGGAATAGAAAACAAATATTTTTTTGCCCTAGGTGTAGTTTTCCTGCAGCAAAAATGATGCATTGTCTATGTCTAAAATTAAAACATTTTGAGCTAAGGTATCATATTGGTTATCTAAAATGATGAAGCAATCAATTTGCCTTAAAGGGACACTGAACCTAATTTTTTTCTATTGTGATTCAGATAGAGCATGCAATTTTAAGCAACTTTCTAATTTACTCCTATTATCAAATGTTCTTCATTCTCTTAGTATCTTTATTTGAAAAGCAAGAATGTAAGTTTAGATGCCGGTCCATTTTTGGTGAACAACCTGGGTTTTTCTTGCTGATTGGTGGATTAATTTAACCGACCAATAAACAAGTGCTGCCCATGGTCTGAACCAAAAAATAGCTTAGATGCCTTCTTTTTCAAATAAAGATAGCAAAAGAATGAAGAAAAATTGATAATAGGAGTAAATTAGAAAGTTGCTTAAAATTGCATGCTCTATCTGAATCACACACAAAAAAGAGGATATTGTGTTCTTATTGGAGGGGAGCGGAAAAATGCCTAATAGGAAATTTTTAAACTTTGTAATGCTGAATAACAGAAATTATTTTTTTTTTCAATCTGGAAGTCCAAAAAAGCTGCAAGTTTAACTCAGTTTATTTAAAATCTGAATGGCAAATTGATAATTGAACAATATGATTATAGTTTTAATTCTGAAATGGAGGTTCAAGGTTTTTTTGATAAATGGGGACAATTTATTAAATCAATGGCAATAAATTTACAAAGGCAATATATGGCTCCATTTATTCATACGGAATATATAAAACACGCTATGCTGATAGGAGAATGGGTCTGGAATTAAGTGTGGCTTTTCTTATTTTTATTAAAAAAAAAAATGGGGGGGGGGAGGGGTGACCGGTGCACACAGCACTGAGGGAGGGAGTTCTTATGGAAAATATAAGGAGTTTTTATTTTTTATTTCTCCTGCTTATGTATTCATATCTGAGATGAAGTATGTATTTTTATATTTTCTGTATAATATTTTTTTTATGTCTGAAACTTTGCAATTTTTGGCAAATATTTAACGATAGGCAGACTGAAGATCAGTCTTTTTATTTTTTCACTTATATTTTTATGTTGCTTGTCATATTGTATTTTTCATAATAAAAAGAGAGATAACAAAAAACAAAAAAACAATTATGCAAATAGCGAGGTGTGAAACTAAGAGGTTTTGCATAGCAAATAGAAATAAATCCCACTAATAAAAAAACAGAAAAAGGACATAACCAATGGGAAAGCAGTCATAGAAAGGGGGAAAGTTTCAAAACAAGAACCACAGAATAATCTTTTAATAGACAAGAATTCTCACAGAAATATGACCTTAGATCTACCTGAGCACAAAACATTAAGGGCCAGATTACAAGTGGAGTGGTATTTAACACTACAGCGCTAACTCCGCTAGAAGGAAGCTTTTTGCGAGCGTCAGGTAACTGTCAGCAACAATTTTTGTTTACTTTTTTGCATAATTTTTTGCTGTCGCTACTGTGTCGTCATGGTTGCATAATTTTTTGGTGTCGCTATTTGTACCGTCGCAATCGCATCTTTTTCCTGACTCTACTGTGTAGTCGCGGTCTCATCACTTTTGCGACGTCATGGTTGCGTCATTTTTGGTGTGGGTTTTTGGCTTTAAATATCATAGAATCCATATCCGCCTTGCCCAATTAATGTATTCAGTTATCTATTGGGATAAATTTATCTTTGACCTTCATACCTGGCTTTAAATTTTGATTGGACTTTGACCTTGGCTTTTCTTCCTCCTTTGGTACCTTGCAAGATTGGACTGTTACCTGGCTTTGAATTTTGTTTGGACTTTGACCTTGGCTTTTCTTCCTCCTTGGATACCTTAAAAGTATAGACTGATTACCTGGCTTTGGAGTTAGACTGAATTTTATCTTGGCTTCTACTATCCTTGTACCTTAGCTTCTGTTCCTGGTGATCATTTTCCTCCTGCAGCTCTGAGAAGCTCCTATTCCAGGTACTGTTTTGCTTTCTTCTGTACTCTGCTCAACCAGTCTCTGCCAGGACTTGTTCGGAGTCTTCGGTGAGGTTTCTTTCTACCACTACCTCAGTCTCTGGGTATTTCTGACTCTGACACTAACCCGAGTAGTGTGACATTATACTTGGGCCATAAAATGGACACAGATGAGGTAGCAAGGGCTATATCTTATCAGGGATAAATGTTTAAAGCTCATGCTGTTCAACTCCAAAACTTGGACTCCAAGCTTGAAGACATTACAGCCATGTTGGCCTCTTTAGGAGCCAGAATCCCTTCTACTACTGGAACGACTTCTGGTACCACTGCTACTCCCCTCTCTGAACCTAGATCCTCTTCATCTACCTTGGCTATCCCAAATATATCTCTTCTGGACAAGTTTGATGGTACTACTACTACTACTCAATCAGTACAGACTTCATTTTCACAATGACCCTGTTACTTTCCAATCCTCTGAAGCAAAACTAACCTTCGCCATTTCTCTACTTAAGGGCAAAGCTTAAGCTTGGGTCTCTCCTTTATTGGAAAAAAGATGCTGAATAATACTGATGGCTTCATTGCCGCCCTTACCTCAGTGTTTAATGAACATGGCCATGCCACAGTGGCAGAGGCTTCCTCGCTGGATCTACGACAAAATAATAGACCTGTGGCACAATATGGTGTGGAATTTCGTACCTTGGCCTATGAAACCTGTTGTGATTCTGTTGCCCTAAGGGCAGCCTTTAGAAAATGTCTGAACAACCGCATCAAGGATGAGCTTACTTATCGAGAGCTACCCTCATCCCTCGAGGATTTCATTTCTCTTTGTATACAGTTGGATACTCGTTTCCAAGAATGCCAGGCAGAGAAAGGCAGTGATAGGAGAACAGTATCCTCTCTGCCTATTATCCCTATGGCACCTAAGCTTTCCACTCCCCCTGTTTCTTCATCTCTTCCAACTACTGAGGGGGAACCCATGGATGTGTCCTTACTTAAACTGTCCGAGACTGAAAGGCAATGACGAAGACAACAAGGGCTTTGCTTCTACTGTGGCTCAAGTTCTCAAGTCTTGTCCACTCCATCAGGGAAAAGTAAGAACTTTGTGGGTTCTACAGGTGTACCACTAAGCAGAACATCTAAGAAAACTCATCTACCCACAAAGATCCTGGTTCTTGTTACTCTAAAATTTGACAGACAAACAATTTCTTCTCAGGCCTTTGTAGACTCTAGGGCTGATGGTAATTTTCTGGATTCTCAGTTTGCCAAGAAATGTGGGATTCCTCTTCTTTCTAAAACCCAGTACCTCAAGATCACCACCTTGAAGCTAAAAACTGCCATTCTAGAAGTCGATGCATCTGACCTGGGAGCAGGCGCAGTACTATCACAAAGAGATCCTGTCACTTCAATATTCCATCCAGTGGTCTGCTTTTGAAATGCTTTTCTGCACCTGAGATTCATTATGATTTTGGAAATTAGGAGCTTCTTGCTATGAAATTGTCCCTTATAGAATGAAGACACTGGTTGGAGGGTATTGAGATACCAATATTCATCCTTACCGACCACAAAAACCTGACCTGTTTAGAATCTGCTCAGCGACTGAATGCCCGGCAAGCTTGATGGGCTCTTCAATTTTGTTCTTTCCTATATCCCAGGGACAAAGAACCATGTTCAAGTTTCTTTGCTTTAGCACATGATAGTAAAATAGCCAGCCACCCTGGCAAGGATCGGACTTACAAATTACTCTGCCAACATGTCTGGTGGCCTTCTGTGGCAAAAGATACCAGAGATTATGTGAAAGCTTGTGTAAATTGTGCTGCTAATAAAAAAAACTCATCAATCCTTGACACCTGGCCTTTTGCAAGCTCTACCTATACCCAAAGAACCTTGGACTCATCTCTCCATGGATTTTGTGATGGATCTTCCTCTTTTCAGAGGTTATACCGTAACTTGCTTCACTTTTCATACAACATGTTATATGCCTTCATGACATTCCAGAAGACATAGTTTCTGATCAAGGATCACAATTCATCTCTGCCTTCTGGAGAGGACTCTGAAAACTTCTGGGTACTACTATATGTCTTAACTCTGGCTACCACCCTCAAAACAACTGTCAGATCGAAAGAATTAATCAAAACCTGGAGGCTTACCTTTGTGCCTTTGTAAACCAACAACAGTCAGATTGGTCTCATCTTCTGCCACTAGCTGACATTGCTCAAAACATCCACTGGCATTCTTCACTATGCTGTTCTCCTTTCATGGCTGCCATGGGTTATCAACCAATAATTCCCTCTCAGCTCCTCTTATGTAGGTGTTCCGGCCGCAGATCGCCGGGTTCTAGAGTTGCTAAGGCATTGGCATACATTTTTTTCTGTTTTACGAACTTCCTCCCATAGAAATAAACTTTTTGCTGACTGCCATCATGCCAGAAACCTACACTTTTCTGTCAGGGATCGAGTTTGGCTAGTCACCCAGCCCACCCAACTCAGTCAGCCCTCTCACAAATTACGACCTCAACACATAGGTCCTTATCGTATTGTGAGAATTCCACTCCGTGTTTTGCCTCTCTCCTTCCACATTCCCACATCACATGGTTCTACCTTTTCCATTACTTAAAGGATCACCTGACATTAAACAGGTGCTTAGTTATTGCAGCTAGTAGTGTTTCACAGTTCGTTTGTTTGTTCCTGCTACTTAGAAATTAAGCCTGGATTTCAGTCTCCTAACTTGTTCCTACCTAAATTGGATTCATTCCTCAATTTTCTACCTGTTTGCAACCGGACATTGTTGGTTTACAAAATACAAGGTCTATAAATATCTACTGAAGAACTGAGCTAAACCTGTCAGCCTGCTGCGAGTTTCAAGCTGTGTGCATTACCTACGTCATTCCACAGTCTCAAGCCTCTCAGACTACGATCGCAAAGTAAGGAATATTTCTCTACTTAAAGCTCACCTTACATCCTGAGCTTAACCGCACTGAGTGGGATGTTTAAATAGAAGCTGCTTTCCATTTTTGGCATATTTATACAGCCGTAACAACTTAAGCTTTACTTCTCAAACACCTCCTACTTCTCTCAGCTGCTTGAAGCCGTAAGCGCTTAAAGGAACCTACACTATATCGCGGTCGTGAGTCGCTTGTGAATTCATCTGCACTTGAAATAACAGCTTAAGAAAGCTCCTGCATATCGCGGTTGACTACCGCTTGTACATATCTTCCTGCACCTTGCAACTTACTTGTTTTTCCACAGGATCTGCTCCGGAGTGCTATTTAAAGAGACAGTACATCAAGTAACATCAAGCTGTTCTTTCACCTTGTTCTTGCACAAGCATCCAATCCTGCGTAAACACTCATATTGCAGGCAGGAATATAAACCTAAGTTCAGAGTTGTTTATCAGTGACCATAAGACATTCTTACAGTTGTTTGCTATTTTATACTGATTCCCATTCTGTGAAGCAATAACAGTTCTGAGAATACAGTGTGCTTTGTTTTTGCTGTGCTTGCATTAACAGCAATTTACCTAAGTTTATTATACTTCACCTCAGACTCCTTGGTCTATGCAGACCTAATAGCCCAATTGTCTTGGTGATACAAATATACTTTTATCCATCTGCAGTTGCGATCCTCCTAACACATTAAACTTAAGAATTCTCAGAGTTTTACACGTATACTCAAACGGATTATGCCAGTCTCTTATAAGCTGGCCTTACCTTAAACTCTATATATCTCCCCTGTTTTTCATGTATCACTTCTAAAACCTCTCTGCAGTGATAGGTTCTAACATCCTAAACTCCTCCTCCTCCTCCAGTTCTAATACAAGGTGAACCGGAGCTTGAAATCTTGAATATCCTGGACTCTAGATACAAAGGCCTCCATTTGCAGTACCTGGTGCACTGGAGGGGATATTCTGTGGCTGACAGATCTTGGGTGCTCACTAGACATGTCCATGCCCCAACCTTGACAGCCCGCTTTCATGCCTCTAATCCTCTCAAACCAGCCTAGGGTCCCTGATGGGTACCTCAGGGACAGCATTTGTTTACCTTTTTGTGTCATTTTTTTCCAATCGCTACTACGTTGTCCTGGTCGCATCACTTTTGTGTCGTCGCAGTTGTGTCATTTTTGGAGTCGGTTTTTGGCTTTAAATATCAGAGCCTCTATATCCTCTTTGCCCAAGTATAGTATTCAGTTATCTATTTGGAGAGATTTATCTTTGACCTTGATACCTCGCTTTGAATTTGTATTGGACTTTGACCATGGCTTTTCTTCCTCCTTTGGTACCTTGCATACCTGGCTTTGAATTTAGATTGGACTTTGACCATGGCTTTTCTTCCTCCTTTGGTACCTTGCATACCTGGCTTTGAATTTGGATTGGACTTTGACCATGGCTTTTCTTCCTCCTTTGATACCTTGCATACCTGGCTTTGAATTTGGATTGGACTTTGACCATGGCTTTTCTTCCTCCTTTGATACCTTGCATACCTGGCTTTGAATTTGGATTGGACTTTGAGCTTGGCTTTTCTTCCTCCTTGGATACCTTGAAAGATTAGACTGATACCTGGCTTTGGAGTCGGATTGAAATGTGATCTTGGCTTCTACTATCCTTGTACCTCACCTTTCTTTCTTGGTGATCATCTTCCTCCTGCAGCTCTGAGAAGCTCCTATTACAGGTACTGTTTTGCTTTCCTCTGTACTCTGCTCAACCAGTCTTGTCCAGAGCCTTCTGTGAGGTTTCTCTCTACCACTACCTCAGTCTATAGGTATTTCTGACTCTGACACTAACCCGAGTAGTATGACAGTAACGCTTGTATTACAAGTTGAAAGTAAAATGTTTTCGCTCGTGCCAAAGTTAGAATATTTTGATCATATTAACGTATTACCCCATAGAAGTCAATGGAGCAAAAGTAGGGGGAAAAAAACCCTACTTGCATGCAAACGTGCGCTAACTCGACATGAAACTATGAATATTTCACATTGCAATGTTCTTCACATAGCAGAATATGTATAGGAATATCTATTTATAAATACATAGAACATATTCTGCTATGTGCAATACATAGGAATGTGAAATATTTACAGTAAATACACAGTTAAACACTATTAAATATGAATATTGCATAAATGTGTTTTTACATGTTTTAATCTACTTAACTGTAAAGGACGTATACCGGTATATATGTATATGTGTGTATTTATTTGTTTATAAGTTTATATATTTATATATGTCTGTAAATGTATATATACACATATGAATACATTAATACATCTGTACATACAGTATATATATATATATATATATATATATATATATATATATATATATATATACACACAAACATACATACATATACATATTTAGAGGTGTATATGTATGTATCGCTATTATAAAATGTAACAAAGTGAAAACCTAGTTTACCTGTATATACAAACTGAGAACTTATATCAGTGCAGGTTGCTCACCCTAGCCAAATTTTTGGGCACAATGAATTTAGGCAGTTCACTTGCCTTCCCTTTGGTCCTTCATTAGCTCTGTGGTATTTCACAAAAGTCATGAAATACTTGGTGGCTTGCCTTGATTAAAGGGATAGTAAAGTCCAAATTAAACTTTCATGATTCAGATAGGGAATGTAATTTTAATCAACTTTCTAATTTACTTTTATCATCAAATTTCCTTTGTTCTCTTGTTATTCTTAGTTGAAAGCTAAACCTAGGTAGTTTCATATGCTAATTTCTAAGCCCTTTGAAGCCAGCCTCTTTGCTCAGCACTTTAATAGTTTTTCACAGCTAGAGGGCGTTAGTTTATGTTTTTCATATAGATAAGTTTGTGCTCATGCACGTGAAAATATTTAAGAGTCAGCACTAATTGCATAAAATGCAAGTCTGTCGAAGATTTGAGATATGGAGGCAGTCAGCAGAAGCTTAGATACAAGGTAATTGCAGAGATAAAAAGTATATTTCTATAACAGTGTTGGTTATGCTAAACTGGGGATAAAGGGATTATCTATCCTTTTAAACAATAACATTTTTGGTGTTTACTATCCCTTTAATTGCTTATTTAGGTAACATCCTTTTGCTATCTTAGGACAAATCTACTCTTTTTAAACAATGTGGGTTTTTTTTTACTTAAAGGCATCATATTAATAAAGACTAAAATCTAAATTACTCTTCTTTCTGTAATGATTGTTTCCTGTTGATCTAATAATGATACACTTTTTTTAAATCAAGCTTCAGCCAGACTCCTTGTTGTTTGTGTTTATTTGAACTTCAACAAATGTAAAATATTAATGCTATTTTGGACTTACCATTGATATCCAAAAGGCCAAATCCATTCTTGCTTATGTGACATTTTTATCATTTTTTTCCCAGCCCAGAAATCTGTTTGTTCATTGGCTAGAAAGTTCTGTAAGAGAAACAGTAATGTCAAGTAGATAATATATCAAGAAGGTTTGTTTTTTTAATGATTTTTTTTATAAAAAAAGTACAGGGATTTATAATCCTTGATTAATCAAAATATCATGACATTTCCAACTAATTAAAAATCTTAATTCACTACTTTGTATATGACTTTATGGCCTAGATGCTGTAAAAAATGGCTAATAAACTTTCCTACTTGGTGAAAATAGCTGGAAAGGAAGGATGCCAAACCCTCAGACATAGGTGACTCTAGTGTTAGGCCAAAAAGATGACCTCCTAAGTCCTTGCTCATCATGAGGCCTCAACCTGGGGGGTGCTGTTTGTTTTCTTTTTATGTGCCTCTAGGACAGTTCGTATTTGATAGTAGAGGCTAATTGCAAACCAATGGTTTCAAGAGGGAGAAACATTGGAGATGCGCATTGCAGAAAGAAGGTCAAGAGCGTAGGAAACTGGATTGACCAGCCAGAGTATTCGAAAAGGCCCAACATAATGGGGAGCCAGTTTATTGGAAGGCAAACAAAGGTTCAAGTTGTGGCAGGAAAGTCAGATAGACGCCTATGGTCAGCCTGGATTTATTGGTGCTGCATTAACCGAAGAAGGCAATCCTGAATCTGCACCCAAGTGGAATGGAGTTGCCGGAGCTGCTCTTCCAAAGCCGAAATACCCTGTGGCATGAACAAATAAGGCAACAAGGATGGTTGAAAGTCATACTTCGCCATGAACTGGGACAACTGGGAGGAAGCATTGGAATAGCACTATTACGAGCAGACACCACCTGAGGCAACAGGTCAGACCAGTTATTCTGGTGATCTGAGACATAGTAAAGGAAGAATTGTTCCAGAGCTTGTTTAGACCGTTTCTCAGCCCCATTGGACTCAGGGTGATATGCCGAGGAGAAGGAATGCTGAATCCCCATTTGGGACTATTTCCTTTAATAACCCATGTAAATGGAAGACATCCTGGGCAAGCTACTGAACGGTAGGCAGCTTCTTCAAGGGAATGCAATGTGACATTTTGGAAAAATGGTCTACAACCATCAGGATAACAGTATTTCTATTGGAAACAGAAAGATTGACATTGAAATTCATGGATAGATGTATCCAAGGATGCTCACCATTGGCAAAAGGTTGGAGAAGACCCACAGAAAGATTTCAAGGAGTCTTATTCTGTGCACAAACTGAGCAGGACTCAACATACGCAGGATTCAACATACGCAGCAACATCAGAATGAAGACCTGGCCACCAGAATTGTCGAGTGACTAAATCATTTGGTTCTTGCCCGGGGGACATGCAGCTTTAGGATAGTGGTAAGTGTTCAATAGTTTTGTATGAAGATACTCAGGTACAAAGCACTTGCCCCTAGGTTTCTCTTGAGGGGCATTTATTTGTACAGCCAGAATCTCCTCCCATAAGGGAGAAGTCACATTGGTACATATGGTGGCCAAAATATGGTCAGGAGTTATAACTAGAGTGGGTACAGACTCCTCCTTGGACAGAGACCAACTTGTCGAGAGAGGGCATCAGCCCTGACATTCTTACTACCAGGCAGGTAGGAAACCACATAATTGAAACCAAGACAAAAATAGCACCCATCTGGCCTGTCAGAGCAACAAACATTTAGCTTCAGATAGGTAAGTCAAATTCTTGTGGTCAGTAAGGATGAGCACCAGTACGCTAGTACCTTCGAGAAGGTGCCTCCATTCCTTAAGTGCCAAAATTATGGCCAATAATCCCCTGTCACCAATTTCATAATTTTACTCCGCCGGGGCAATTTCTTAGAGAATAAAACACAAGAATGCAAGGAAACTTCAGGCATAGGACATTGAGACAAGAGGGTGCCTACTCCTGTCTCAGACGCATCAACCTCTAGAATGAAAGTGTAATATATGCTTGCCTGCCTGCTATCACTGTCCCTTTAAGACTGCCTTCCCTGCTTCTGACAATCATGCTGTTTGGGGAGTATCTGCATTCATTCTACTGCTGGAACCTACCTGCCTAATTAATCATTGATGCACCTGATTCTCTCAGCCTCCTTTTAAGTCTTGTCAGGGCTATTGTGCATTGCATTAGCTTTGAAGTTTGTTCCAGATTTAGATTCCTGTGTTTTGTTTCAGCATAGACGTATACAGACATATTCAAATGACAGCCTTCTTCTAATCGCAAGTATCCACATATTTCAAGTATAGTTTCCTGGACACTTCGATTAAACTAACTCTGAACTTAATCTAAATTACAAGTTTATATTTGCTCTGAATCTTACTCTGAGCATTACAACTATTCACTCCTACAACTTGCCATTGCTCAAATAACCTACTGCAAATATATTTACTCAGAACTCTGCATTTATGTGTTCAGTTAAAAAAACAGTTTCCCTGTGATTCTTCAATTTTGCCACAAAATGCTTAACTTGGAAGTTGCCTTTCACCTGTGTTGCTGTCTTTTACTCTTGCATACAGCTCTAACTAATTGTATGCACCTGCAACAAAATTTGCATAATCACAATCTCCAATCTGTTTGATCAGAAGCCTGAATATCTTACATTGTTATATTTTTCACTCATGAATCCTACAGCTACTCCTAGTAACTATAAGTCACAGTATCTATTATGTTTCCATTGAAGTCAGAATATATTGTATACATATGTTTTACTCACCATGAATTCTACAATAACTTCCTGCAACTATGAATCACAGAATATAATCTATTCACATCCAGGATACTCTTTCCCGGGTCAGGGGTTGGTGTCTCCAATTCCCTACCACTGCCCCGAGGCTCTGTCTCCTAAGCGATTATACACTGGAACCTGACAGAAAGGCAGAGTAGGGTTAGGATGAGCCAGTGACGTGCAGTCACAGGAGGCAGGGGAGGCAGTGCCTACCCTGTCCAATGAGGGAAAAAAGATTTGTAATTAATATTTATTAAAAAAAAATAATGTTTATTATTATCTCATTAATTTTTTTACCACCCTCGCCCCAAGGGTACCCCCCCCCACCCCCATGGCGATAACTCATTCATTTTAATTTCTGTGTAGTACGTTTAATTACGTTAGACAGTAGACTTTGCGCATGCGCTGTGTGTGCACTCCACTGCAGAATCAATATTCACCGACCGCATGATCCATTGTTGCGCAATTAGGAGGCAGTGAGCCGGTCCGCTGCCCTCCATTATTGCACAACAATGGATCTAAAAGCTCACTTAGAGCTGCGCCACCCAGTGGTGAGTCGCCCGGGCCCTGTACAAGCTCAAATGGAGGCGGTTCTCAAAACCGCCTCCATGATGAGCTAGGTCACTTCAGCCAATCACAGCATGCCATTGCCTGCTGGGCTGTTGATTGACAGGTGGGCCAGCCATGTGACCATTGACGTTGCGTTGCGCGCGCTGAGACAACAGCGAGTGGCGGGAAGACTCAGTGGAGGGAGAGCAGCTCAGAGAGAGTGTCTGTCTGCGTGCCCGACTCTGCCGTGCTGCACTGCTGCCTAAACTACCCCACTTGGCTGTCTGACTGGGTGGCTGGACTGGAGGAGCCGAGACTGAGGAGGAGACTCAGGAGGAGAGGACTGGAGTCAGGGACAGGACAGGAGGACGACGGAGGAGCGGAGCGGAGCCGGTGCCACGTGGGTGGTGGACCCGGGCGGACCCGGTGTAGGAGTCAGCCATCTCTTGGAGTCGGTTGTGGTGGTGAATGTGTCTGACAGTCTGTCTGACACTGTGACAGTGACACAGTGTGACCGACCGACCGTGGTGTGGAATCATCATTCTTCCTGATCCTGATTATTCTTCTTATTCAATTTCTCATCAGCCAGGTAAGGAAGGAAAAGACCAGAACACTTACTGTCTGGTTAACCAACCTAAATAAAAAATGTTGATTGAACTGTTCATAATGTGGGTCTGGGACTGGGTAGTGTGGGTAGGGTAGGCAATGGCATATACTGGTAGTGGTAGACATTTTATTATAAATAAATATTTTATATACATATATTAATATAATTTTATTAGATAGAAGACAAATAAATAATTATTAACAAATTACTACATATAAATTATATTTAATTTGATTAAAGTAATCTAATCTCTTATTTAAGATTATTTATTTTTCTTTTTGAATACTTTAAGTGTTAAGCAATAAGTATTAGTAATACTTAACACTTAAAGTATTCAAAAAGAAAAATAAATAATCTTAAATAAGAGATTAGATTACTTTAATCAAATTAAATATAATTTATATGTAGTAATTTGTTAACAATTATTTATTTATGTCTTCAAGTTCAATCTATATTATGTAAATAAAATTATATTATATGTATTACTATTAATAATAGGAATTAGGAAATATTACCAACCAGTGAACTGTGAAGCACATAGTGGTGTTAAATAACGGATTTTTATTAAATAAAAAAAATCAATATTGTGCAATAATATCTAAAAAAGCAGACATGTGTATAATTATAGTGTTCATGATACTATCCATTCAGATGGCTGCTGACATATTAGCTATTATTGGAGCCCTTCTTAGTCCTCAGAGTGTGTGCATCCCAGCAGCCCTGAATTTGCACTTTTGCAGAAGTGCAAGAAACTTAGGTCAAAGTCACTAGTAATTGTAATTGAACTAGATCTGATAGAATCATTATATATTATGATCAATTTCTCATACTTATAAATTAAGGTTAAAGGCTTTTTTTCCTCACTGACACTGACTGACATACATTCCGGCTGATTAGTTAAAGGGACATGAAACCCACATTTTTTCTTTCATGATTTAGAAAGAGAATGTAATTGTAAAATATTTCTAATTTACTTCTATTATCTAATTTGTTTTATTCTCTTGATATTCTTTGCTGAAAAGCATATCTAGATATTCTCAGTAGCTGCCGAATCCGATTGGTTACTGCACATAAAAGCCTCATGTGATTGGCTCACCCATGTGCATTGCTTTTTCTTCAAATAAGGATATTTAAAAAATGAAGCAAAATAAATAATAGAAGTAAATTGTAATGTTGTTTAAATTTATATGTTCTATCTGAATCATGAAAGAAAGATTTTGGGTTTAGTGGCCCTTTAAGTATTCTTTCTTGCCACTGTGAGTTGGGAAATGAGTTCTGCAATCTGCAGTGCTTAAAACAAAAGTGATATTATACTAAAGTATAGACTTAATAATCACAATTTTTTTTGCCACCTGCAAAATTAAAATTCAGTCAGTGAAAGGAGGACAATGTGATTTTATTTTAAAATAGATTACAACATGTCAGCAGTTATCTGATTCTGCCATAAGAAGATTAGAAGTTTGTTTGACTCAGAACTTGAAGTCCTCCAAAAAAATGAACACAATTTGCAATTGTTTGAAGTGTGCAGTGTTTGTTTCTAAGTAAAAAGTACAGCAGACAACTAAATTATTCCATAAGATGTGACTGCTGGGCTTGCTTGCAGTTATTTATATTTTTTGGCATCCATCATAGCATGGCAATGCCATGCAATGTTCTGGATGCCGAAAAATATAAATAACTGCAAGCCCAGGCCAGCAGTCACATCTTATGGAATCATTTAGTTGTCTGCTGTACTTTTTACTTAGAAACACTGCACACTTCAAACAATTGCAATCATATAATTTTTCATGTCCTTATGTATTTATTTTGTTTTGAGGTTATCAGTCCCTTATACTCTTCTTCTGACATGTCAATTATTTTAAAATAAAATCACATTGTCCTTTTTTCTCCAATGGTAAAGCATAAATTTGAGACAAGGAGACTACACATTAATAATGTTTAAGCCATATATTACTATTTAAACAAAAGCTAGATCAGATGCACAGCTTAGCTTATGTCACTCATATAATGGCACTGCCGTTGTCTTGTCAGTTTTTCTGGAGTTTCTCATTTACAGGCTCTGCTTACTGTAATCCTTGTAAATAATGACACTAAGAGAAAAATGGTAGTTGTAGCAGGACCAGTGTTCCTTTGAGACTATGACTTAAAGGGACCTTACAGTTTTTTTTTTTAACATTATAATTTATATGTGAAACAACCTCAAGTAACTTGAGATTGTTTCACATAAATTATAATGATAAAGCTGCTTTATGATAATGTTTTTACAGTATTATGCATCCTGCCAATCTGCCATCCATCTCCTGTGCTTGAAGACCAAAATAAAAAATAAGTATCACTTAATCTCCTTGTGCAACAAATAAATCTCAGTTTTTAATAAAAAGCGGTTAGGTAAGCTTTTATTTCTAGCAAGTGGCATGATAGATAGTATCTGAAAAATATGCTTTTAATACTATAAATAACTAATCTTATTTCCTATTTTACATTGAATTGTTGCAGGAGACGAAGTGTGTGCCAGTTGTGTTTCCACTGCAGAGTCTCAACTCTGCCAGCAGCTGAGCTGCCTAGGAAGAGGAGCTGCCAACCTGCCCCAGTGCCTAGTGCCACTGACTGCTCTAGAGGACGCGGCTAGAATTACGGTAACTGTAAGTAATTATTTATTTATTTTTGCTTCCAGCCTTCCAACTGTTACTAAAGTGACTGTAAAACTTGATGATAAAGTGCAGGTTTTTAAAAATTTTGCTTAAAAGCAGGGGCACTTTATCATCAACATTTACATTCACTTTAAATGCAAACTGAATTGTAAAATATGTTCTCTCTCTCCTCTCTATCCTTCTCTCCCTCTCTCTCTCTCTCTCTCTCTCTCTCTCTTCTCTCCCCTCTATTTCTGTCTCCTCTCTCTCTCTCCGCTCTCTCTCTGTTTTTTTTTCTCTCTATCTCCTCTCTCTTCTCTTCTCTTCTCTCTCTCCTTTCTCTTCTCCCTCTCTAATCCTCTCTCTCCTCTCTCTTCTCACTCTCTCTCCTCTCTCTTTTCTCTCTCCTCTCTCTTCTATCCTCTCTTCTCTCCTCTCTCTTCTCATCTCTCTCTCCTTTCTCTTCTCTCTCTCCCTCTCTCTCTGTCTTTCTAATCCTCTCTCTTCTCACCTCTATCTCTCTCCTTTCTCTTCTCTCTCTCTCTCTCTGCCTCTCTAATCCTCTCTCTCTCTACCCCCCCTCTCTCTTCTCTCCTCTCTCTCTCTCTACTGTCTCTCTCTCCGCTCTGTT